>NC_051183.1:66250626-66348126 GCF_013339695.2 Rhipicephalus sanguineus
AACATACTTAGCAATGTATGAAATAATTGAAATAAAGCATAACATTTACAAAGTCCTTCCTTTAGTTCGTGGCTTTCCGGGAATACAGATGGCAAGGTAAACAGCTCTTGGAATTCAACAGGACGGGCTTTCGGCCGCCATTATCCTCAAAAACCTGTGTGGTCAAAATGCTGCTCTTTAAACAATGACATGAGAGTTCTTACTGACTAACAATACGGGCAGCCTAGGAGGGGACGGCCCTTCACCCCTTATAGGACCAGAACCACAGCAAATTCCATGCGTAGCGCCATATTGGCATCGCGCGTCGCGCCATCTATTGTACACGCTACGAAACAACATGCCCGGGCTGCCATACCAGCAGACGCTACAAGCAAACACGGAACTCCCGAAACTCAGCCCATCGGGGAGCGTGTTTCGCGTTTTTTTCTAGCCCGGACATTTGCGCCGTTTTTATTAGAACATCAAGAACGCCTTGCTCATGCAAGTCCACAATGTATACGCTATATATACGTGCTGAGCAAGCTGCGGAAGCAACCTTGTCAGGTACGTACGCTGTTACATTTGTAAATAACACGTCCCTCGCTGTAGTACGTGTGATTCGTAATTGCAGTGCAGCTTGCGAAAGAGTGAAACGATGCTTTGTTGCCGCATATTACAAGTTGCGCAGAAAGTTTTGTGAAAACTCGTCATTTTAACATGTCTCGCGTAATAATTAGAGTACGCTTTGCGCGTAGTTTCGCAGAACGTAATTTTTGTTCCACGAGCACTCTTACAATAATGCGTCTTGCTCACAAAAGCGTGCTATCAGATAGTATCACCTGTAGTGACGTTCATCGATCCCTTTTGGAAGCTACCTGCGCGATTTTAATCCTCTAACAATGATGATTTACACGCGAAGCTATGCTACTCTTAGTTAAGTCGGTATTGAATTGGGCGGAATCAGCTGTCTCTTATTAAATGTGTGCTGTGTAAATATGCTAAACATTTAGCTGCTTGAGCTAGCGCTACGCCTCCGACGTAAAGGACACTGGCGCGAGTACTCTTTACTTACGTGCCAATATATGTATTATGTGCAGCTGGATGCCCCGTGTCCAAATAAATTTGGGAACATCAAACACTGAAATGAACGCACGAAATTCTGGCCAGCTGTTGAGGAACACCGTACCATTTCCTACCTTTTCAAGGCGAAAGCTTGTAACGTTGAAGGCGTGGATGCCATGAAAAGCACTAAAGCTTGATACTACGTTGAAAGTGGCAAAGCATGCTGATTGCTTGTGCTTGAAAGCACTACCTTGCACTATATTTTCGTCAAAGGAAACGCTTAAGTGTATGAAGTGCACCCCCACACAAAGCTTGCGCCTGCCTTCAACCCAGCTGCGTGTCACGCAAATTAGGTTAGTGAAATGAAATAGGTGGGCATCACACTGCAGAATACACGCAGTTAGTGTACTTACTCGCGCATTTTCACTCGGCACGTAGTTTTTCAGCTTGAATCACAGTTATCCATTCGCGGCGAAACTCAAAACACCGCGTTAGCGCTATCCCCGTGGCGCGTTGTGATCGTCGCAGACAACGCTAGGCAATATCCCCCTGTTGAGCTGCTTGTTTTGGCATCCAAAGACGACGCAGTAATGCCCAGGCGAGCTCTTATACGCTGACGCGGCGTGAACGGGTGCCTTTTCGCACTTTAAAGCCTCAGAACAGCAGCTTGCCCTGTTTACTTGGTGCAACTCGCTCGCGCCTTGGCAGTCCGGCCAGCCCGGCGTCTGGGTGCGAGAGTATCCGCTCGGCTCGCCAGCAGCCTTGGTGCGAGACAGGCGTGCTCTGGTGTATACATATGATATGTGCGGGTCGCGTGTGATACAATGCAGGTATCAGACAATTGCGCGCTAACTAACTCTTTATTGCGATGAAAAACAAGCAATCAGCGACTAAGCACTGAAAGTGTGTCACCGGGAGGCTATGTAAACACCGAGATTACGCAAGCTCAAGAACTACTGGCAACTCGCTGCAACAGGTGCACGTTCAGACCATTGTTAGGAAGGCCGGACATAAAGTAGACGTGAAGCAACCAAAAATTCACCGATGATTACGTACTACTGCCTAATGCGAATTCTCAGCGCAGCTTTGTCTTGGCGCAACGCCAAATGTGTTTCAAGTTTTGGCTGTCCGCAGTTGTAGCAATATAACCTTCGGTACATACTGCCCAGAAACTGCCAGCGCTCGATTGCTACGCACATCACTCTGTGAACCACTCTGTGCATCGCACGCGTCGCGAACCAAGAGAAACGCCGACAGCCCCGTAACGACAAGCGAAGCCAGCCGCAGCGCATGCGCCCGCCCTGCATGCGCACAAGCTCCGACCGAGGGGGCAGCGCGCGTGGCGGAGGAAGAAAGCGAGGTTAGAGGCCAGCGGCTCGTGATATCGACCGACTCCGCGTTCGCTTCTTTCTTCGCTCTATCGGTTACGCCGACAACAACGGCGACGCCGCTGAACGCAGGGACGGGCGCCTGAGCTCCGCTCTAAAAAAAAAATACTGTAGTTAAACGCGGTTAAACCCAGCTTGTCGAGTGATAGCTGCAAAAACCGCGGAAAGCAGGCCGCGGCGGTGTCCTGCCCGGCAAGCAGCGCCACATTATCCTCATTTATCTTTGTATTGACTGCGCGGGAGTTATGTGACAGGAACTGATGTTATCTAGGCTCATGTGCCTGCCTGCCCGCGGCTTCGCCGACTGACGGACATGAGTACGTGGGAAAAGAGCAAAACTGACATTGCGCGTCTCCGTTGCTTTGACACGGCACGTGTGAGGAGAAAGATCAGGAAAGTGACCTTGGCTGAGCATGGAGAGTAAAACGCATGCACTCAGGCGTTGTCTGGGTTTATACCGAGAGAAGAGGTACCAAATGACGGAAGCGTGCTCCGCTACAGCAGTTGTCTATAGCACGTGCGTCAGCGCGCCCTCAAAAGCACTCAGTTCAAGTCGGAGATGTTAGGTGGCGTCTGTAGGCGTGGCAAAACCTCTCTGAGATTGCGTGTTTGTTACTGAATAGAGTAGCTGAGATATCGCAGTGTGGTCAGAGTAGCAAACCTGTCTTAATCAACATATACGCTAAGTCAAGTTATGGTACTGAAAGGCCGATGCGCCGACGAACGTTTTTATCTTCTGCAGAGCAAGCAAATTCAGCGAGACCTTGGCGGCAGCCAGTATTTTTATGAAAATTGGGCGATCGATATGTCTGGTATACTACTGCGCCATCAGAGGTACGTCCCTCTGACGACAAATTGTCTACATACTCACAATGCTACCATACTCGTCGAGACATTGCCCTTTTCCCTATCTTTCACAAATATACCCATGCCACTCGGTCACCACTAGCCCAATTATAACGTCCCTCTTACTTATTGCATACATTACATAATAAGGGTCAGCTACACCCGTATTTACGGCCCCACACATGCTTTTAACTTCTCTTCACTCCCGCGAGCCGTTCGCACGTGGAACCACCTTCGGAACAGCATCGCCCTACAGCGTAGTCACGATAGCTTTCGCGATCATCTACTCAATCATTTCATTGATAATGCTTAGCTTTACCGTTTCTTCCCATGTTATATATATTCCTCTTCATTTTAAATGCGAAGCATTTCTTAGCGAACTTCTGCGACTTTGAGCGTATCTATTTATCTATCTATCTAGCCGCCTACGACTTTGTGCTCTCCTGGTCGCTTGGTTAATCGAATGTGAACCAAAGTTGGTATGGCGTAATATGACTGTAGGACGAACATAAATCACAAGTCATAACATGAAAATCATGACACGCATGTTATGTACAGCATGACTTACGTGCCACGCTCATGGGACGCTGGCGGCCGTTTCGCTAGCTTTATATACACCAAAATTGGTCTGGCGCGAAGTGACTGTGTGACAAACATAAAAACACGAGTTAACATGAAAATCATGACACGCATGTCATGTACAGCATGACTTACGTCCCACGCTCATGGTGCGCTGGCGGCCGTTTCACTAGCTTGATATACACCAAAATTAGTCTCTTCCGACGTGACTGTGTGACGAACATAAATAACAGGAGTTATCATGAAAATCATGACACGCATGTCATGTACAGCATGATTTACGTGCCACGCTCATGGTGCGCTGGCGGCCGTTTCGCTAGCATTATATACACCAAAATTGGTATCTTGGAACGTGACTGTGTGACGAACATAAATAACAGGAGTTATCATGAAAATCATGACACGCATGTCATGTACAGCATGACTTACGTGCCACGCTTATGGGGCCCTGGCGGCCGTTTCGCTAGCTTGATTTACACCAAAATTGGTATCTTGCGACGTGACTGTGTGACGAACATAAATAACAGGAGTTATCATGAAAATCATGGCACGCATGTCATGTACAGCATGACTTATGTGCCACGCTCATGGTGCGCTGGCGGCCGTTTCGCTAGCTTGATCTACCCCGAAATTGGTCTTGCGCGATGTGACTGCGTGACAAACATAAAAACACGAGTTAACATGAAAATCATGACACGCATGTCATGTACAGCATGACTTACGTGCCACGCTCATGGTGCGCTGGCGGCCGTTTCGCTAGCTTTATATACACCATAATTGGTATCTTGCGACGTGACTGTGTGCCGAACATAAATAACAGGAGTTATCATGAAAATCATGACACCCATGTCATGTACAGCATGATTTACGTGCCACGCTCATGGTGCGCTGGCGGCCGTTTCGCTAGCTTTATATACACCATAATTGGTATCTTGCGACGTGACTGTGTGACGAACATAAATAACAGGAGTTATCGTGAAAATCATGACACGCATGTCATGTACAGCATGATTTACGTGCCACGCTCATGGTGCGCTGGCGGCCGTTTCGCTAGCTTTATATACACCATAATTGGTATCTTGCGACGTGACTGTGTGACGAACATAAATAACAGGAGTTATCGTGAAAATCATGACACGCATGTCATGTACAGCATGACTTATGTGCCACGCTCATGGTGCGCTGGCGGCTGTTTCGCTAGCTTGATCTACCCCGAAATTGGTCTTGCGCGATGTGACTGTGTGACAAACATAAAAACACGAGTTAACATGAAAATCATGACACGCATGTCATGTACAGCATGACTTACGTGCCACGCTCATGGTGCGCTGGCGGCCGTTTCGCTAGCTTTATATACACCAAAATTGGTATCTTGCGACGTGACTGTGTGCCGAACATAAATAACAGGAGTTATCATGAAAATCATGACACCCATGTCATGTACAGCATGATTTACGTGCCACGCTCATGGTGCGCTGGCGGCCGTTTCGCTAGCTTTATATACACCATAATTGGTATCTTGCGACGTGACTGTGTGACGAACATAAATAACAGGAGTTATCGTGAAAATCATGACACGCATGTCATGTACAGCATGACTTATGTGCCACGCTCATGGTGCGCTGGCGGCTGTTTCGCTAGCTTGATCTACCCCGAAATTGGTCTTGCGCGATGTGACTGTGTGACAAACATAAAAACACGAGTTAACATGAAAATCATGACACGCATGTCATGTACAGCATGACTTACGTGCCACGCTCATGGTGCGCTGGCGGCCGTTTCGCTAGCTTTATATACACCAAAATTGGTATCTTGCGACGTGACTGTGTGACGAACATAAATAACAGGAGTTATCATGAAAATCATGACACGCATGTCATGTACAGCATGACATACGTGCCACGCTTATGGGGCGCTGGCGGCCGTTTCGCTAGCTTGATATACACCAAAATTGGTATCTTGCGACGTGGCCGTGTGACGAACATCAATAACACGAGTTATCATGAAAATCATGACACGCATGTCATGTGCAGCATGACTTACGTGCCACGCTCATGGTGCGCTGGCGGGCGTTTCGCTAGCTTGATATACACCGAAATTAGTATCTTGCGACGTGGCTGTGTGACGAAAATAAATAACACGAGTTAATATGAAAGTCATGACACACATGTCATGTACAGCATGACTTACGTGCCACGCTCATGGTGCGCTGGCGGCCGTTTCTCTAGCTTGATCGACCCCGAAGTTGGTATTGCGCCACGTTACTGTGTGACGAACATAAATAATAGGAGTTAACATGAAAACCATGACACGCATTTTCCTCAATGACATACAAGACGATGTATACAGCTCTTTGCTGGCTGCTTCGCATTACATCGATTCCCACAATGCGTGGGATCTGCCGGCTTTTTTTACCGCGAAAGCTGTTACGAGATCACAACAAGGGCCGTGTTTGGCGCCGAAGTTGTCCGCCGCCGCCGGTGTCCGCAACCACTATCGCGCGAAATAAGAAAAAAAAATAAGAAAAATATCCGGGATGGAACAAGGTTCCAACCTGGGCCCCCTCTGCGTGGGAGCCCAGCATTCAACCTCAGATTATGCCGGTGCTTGAAACAGCTCTGCAAAAACTCCCTATACAGGTTTCAGGTCGGGAAGGAACTGAATAGAGTTAACAAAGATAAACGAGCCCTTAGAAATCATCTGCTTTCTTTCATTCATAGCGAGGGCCTCGCCATGGCATACTTATTGCCTTCAGGTAGTATACGAGGGATTATTGGTCAGCTTCCAGCTCTTAAAAAGATCACGTGCTACGTGACGCCAACAGGCAAAAAAAGAGTGTTCCACACTCGCCGCCATGGCTGCGATTGGCGCTGACTAACACTCCTTGGTTTAAATCAACATATATACCCCAGAAAGTGGACGGGAGGATGACCGCCGCCGTAGCTCAGTGGTAGAGCATCGGACGCGTTATTCGAAGGCCGCAGGTTCGGTCCCTGCCGGCGGCAAGTCATCTTTTCGTCCACATTACTTTCTTCACATTTATATTCTAAATACAACAGATAACACCCCCTATACTTTCCTTGGCGTTATTGTCTGTTAGTTCTCATTCACATATGTAATATAGTGTCGTAGAATAATATAATAAGAACCATGCGTCACGCAATGCGAATTCTCTAACCAGGCGTCACACAATGCGAATTGCGCAACGAGTGGTTTGTTGAATGCTTCCAACCCATTACAAAGGGCGCTTTCATAAATCTTCATCGTCATCAGCCACAGCACGAACAAAGTGCACATAATGCCTTACATGTGTTTAGCGGTACCACGGTTCTCCGAAGAATGACGAAAAATTGCATAGTGGCTGCTTCCCTACTTCACAAAAATTACGATGATTTATAGCGTAGTGGGTTCCTCGCAAAGTGCACTTCACCAAGGAAGCCCATAAGGCTCCCTAGATTCATTTCCTCAGGGTCTCAATGAAGTTAATTCCTCCCCCCCCCCTCTCTCTCTCTATTTCTCACGTTAACGTTTGTTTTAAAGCGTGGTGGGAGAGTTAAATGACGACCGGGTGTCACACACAATGCGAAATACGTAAATAGTGGGTCGTTTAAAGCTTCCAACCCATTACAAAGGGCTCAGCCATAAATCTTCATCGTCATCAACCGTCGCATGAACGAAGTGCACATAATGCCTTACAGATGGTACCTCGCTTCTCCGCAGAATGACGAATAATGTCGTGGTGGGTGCTTCCCAACTTCACAAAAATTATGATTTGTGCCGTAGTGGGTACGTTGCTAGTGTACTTGTATTAGTAGCCACAAGAGAGTTTATAACGGGTTTCACACTTGCTCAATCATAGTCGTTTGTAATTTCACGTGCGATGCCACTAGCTTTGTACTTACCCCTATTTCACTGTACTTGCCGTTGTTCTTGATGTAGCCTACTTTTTCTTACTTTTGTGTATTTGCCTTTGTTTTTAATGTGATCTCACTTTGTTCTTTTGTATCTGACTGCCCTTACACAATTCCTCTGTGAGTCCTGTACGATATCTGTAAATAAGTAAATGAATGCATACCACGTGACCCTTGCATTTGCAAACTATCGATCCGTATATCCTTCAGACAACACACAGTATCGACCATGACTCGACAACTTCCTATTCTCCTCTGAACAGGTGGGCGAGAACACCACAGTGTCTGTATGGAATTGGCGGTTCGGCGAAATGCTCGGCAAGGTTTTGGCGCTAAACCCGAACAACGTCCTTCTGGATGTCATAGGCTGGACCGTAGTACAGGTAAGTGCCGTGATCCCCCTGTCTGCTGAACAGTAAATCGTGTTAACGCGTCTCGTTAACAGCCTAACCAGCGCTTACTAAAACGCGCGTCTGCACACTTGCGGCAACTTGCACATAATTATCATACCTAAAATTGCGGTGTCCATGGTAAATGGGGAAAGTACGAGTGCCTTTTCATTACTTATCTTCGTCATAACGTTTGAAGCACGCTCTTGACACGAAAAAAAAAAAATCAAAGGATCTTGCCTCATCGGGGAAAATGGAGGCAAGCGAATCTTGGCGTGTGTGGCGTGTGCGTGCCTGACCCACTGCTTTTCTTCCTTGGTTTCTTTCTTTCTTTCTTTCTTTCTTTCTTTCTTAATTTATTTTCTTCTATCGCATTGCGCAATGTTTCTTAACAGTTTTCTTCCTCCGTGGCGGGATTTGGACCTTCGTCCACGTGCTTAGCAGCGCAACACTTCAGTTGTTGGAGGCAACAACAACGTGCATGAGTTCCAAGTCAGGCAACAGTCAAATGTCGCAACGTGAAATGTCAAGTCATCTCGATGAAGGAGTCGGAATGCTATATCGAAAACGGCTGATCACCAGCAATACCACTATCGAGACAGCATCAATTATCGGTAAACGGCGCACACAAATACACACGTGACCGGCGCACCTTCGTAGGCCAGATTTCTGTACGCTTCCCGGCGCCAGCGTTTGCGCGCACGACATTGCCGCTGAAATCTGCGAGCCATAAGAAGCTACGCTCTCTTATATCTTTCAGTTTTTAAGGCCGAAGCATGTCCGTCCGGGTGGCGTCCGTGTCCGTGCTTCCACATCTACTCGCCCACTCGTCATGATTCACTTTGTGGAGATGCGTGGTTTTAACAATAGGTTTAACAGCAGATTAATATTAATAATAATTGTGACATAACTATATAAAACACCTGCAAGCATGAACCCTTTATACTAGTCGGCGACATCAACGTACACATTACGGTCCTTAGGACCTAGCTTTGTCGTCGACTCGCACTGTCGGCCATCACGGTATATAAAAAACCGTGGCTATAGTCGAAGCAAATATGTGCGTATGTGAATAAAAAAAGTTTACAGTAGACGGACATCAATCATAATTGTGACGGAACAATATAAAACACCTACAAGCACAATCCCTTTTACTAGTCGGTGACTTCAAAGTACAAATTACGGGTCTTAGGACCTAGCTTTGTCGTCGACTCGCTATGCCACTTTATGTCACTCAATTTACATTACATGGGCCAACGCTGGGGTCACGTACCGTGACTCACCCATACAATACCCAGAGCTTCGCCCACTCGTCATGATTCACTTCGTGGATATGCGTGCATATTTTGTCCTCAGGGCTACTCATGATGCTACTTTACAGATAATGCGAAAGCGACTCTAGACCAACCGTCGGCGTTATAAGGTTCTGAAATGAAGGCGCTATTTCGGATGCTTCAGTATCTGGCTACCTATTCGAGAAAAACATTGGTGGTGGGCTCTGCAGCGCACCGCATTGCACTGGCCAGCACCACCACCCCTTAATCACAGAGGTAATGATAATTGCTGAGGTTTTACGACCAAAAACCACGGTATGATTATGACAGACGCCGTAGTGGAGGGGGGGGGCGCAAATTTCGATTACCTGAGGTTCTTTAACGTGCACCTAAATCTAAGCATCCTACATCAAAGTGCGGGCGCCGCGGCCGGTATTTGATTCCGTTTCCTCCGGGTCAGCATTCAAGCAGTGGCGTACCAACTCGTTCGCGAGTGGGGGGGGTGGCGTCTATATATATATATATATATATATATATATATATGAGGTGATTTTTTATATTCATAGAGCTGATCAGATTACTTGCTTTTCAAAACTGTTTGATTTTAATCAAGGAAGAATCTGCACAACCAGATTGTGCAGGCTGGGCCGCCCTATACCGCGACAACACAGCAGTGTTTCATAACATTTTGGAAATATTACCGTGAAGCTTAAGAAGTGGAGCCACGCTTAGCTTGTTCTTCATCTGAGCATTACATCTGCAAACTCCACAGTCTCAGTTTGGCGTTGTAAATACGATGAGTATGAATACTCTGCTATGACTGTAGTACCTTAAACACTCACTTATTGAACAAAACATGTGGTTGCCAGAGCAAGGTACTTCGCAGAAGTCTTCAGGATAAGCCGAGTGCCAATTTCTTTGCTGTTAGAGCCCACTAATATAAAGTCTTTCCAAAGGAGAAGCTCAAGTTCAATCGATTAATACTTAAGCAAACCACATTGAGGTGGTTGTGTGTAGTTATAAGATTATAAATGACTACGAATTTATATAGTAGGTGTCGTTCCTTGCCCTCCTACTTTTCCCAGCTTGGGTGGGGGGGGGGGGGGGGGGCGGTGGATGGAAAAGCGGTGAAGTGGTCCTTTACTCCTCCCCTCCGGTTCCTTCAAGTAAACAACCTACGTAAACTGTGTAAGCTGAACTTTTCCTGAAAAAAATGTGGGTGATTATAACATTAAACTACCCCGCATTGTTTCCTTTCGTATAGGTCGTTAGCTGTTAAAGATTGGTCGAAATTTTCGGGGTCATGCTCACAACACCTGCTCGTAAAACGACGCAACAACATGACGCGTGAGTGATCCACCGCGCAAATACCATTTACGCATGACTGCGTAAAAATAAATAATAATGAACTATTTTCAATACGGCGTATTGTTTGTCATTAGTTCTTCGCTATTCGTCAAAAATTTTCAATGTGCCATAAAATCGCCTCCTTCTTTCGCGACGTCACAAGTCTGCGAAAACTCGCGGCGTTAAAATGAAGTGTGCACAATAAGCAGCACATTACTGTGCTGAACAATAACTCCTTTTTGTCTTCGGAATAGCCAGACAGTGTCTCTTTCTGAACGTAATTTAAGAAGGCTGCCCGCCAGTCACATTGGCCGCGGCTGGTTATAGCAGCCGTCGAGATGGATTCATATATGTATGACAGATACTTTCACTTGTATAGTATAACGATGTTGACGTGTTTTTGCGCGTGTACAACTCTCTGTGAACTCACCGTTGCTGACAAAGAGGTAGAGAAAGAAATAAACAATATTAGGAACAGACACAATTCTTTGCAGGTGGGCAGCCTTCTTAGTCCAGGAAACCGTGGACGCTGATCATCTCCCTGGCAAGGTAGATCAAGTAACGAGGCAAACTTGAAAGCTGGGCTTCTTAATGTGCTCGAGTACACTGCCTTGTTACAAGCCGCCACGATCGCTGCAGGCTACCATATGACAAGCCAAGTGAAGCAAGCTAATCGGAGGCTAAAGTGGGAATCTATTTTAGCTCTCCTGGCTATAGACGTCAGACACTGCCCAGGCGGCGCTGCGAAAAACACCGCCACCAGCGCCCTCATCGTAGCCCTGGCACTAACTGGGTAGTGCAAAGAGAGCCGCCCGCAAGCGAATGTGCATAGGCCGCAATATAACCCTCCTCTTTCGTTGGTGTCGAGGCACGGTTTCCTGAAAATCAAGGACCTGGAAAGCTTCTTCCGCCAATCCACGCTTCAGAAACAAAGGAAGCTGATCAAAGCGAACTGCGAGTACAATCCAAAATAAGTTTTAGTTATTTCCGCGCGCTGCAACTCGCAAGTACAAGCGAGCATCACACGACGCCGAGTTCGAGGCAAGCACTCCGACATCCGTTCTCTAGAGCCTAAATGCGTTAAAATCGGGTATATACGTATGCCACAGCGATAAAGTACCTACATACACGATCAATTTACGTAGCTATGCATCTTACGATCAGTGGTACAAAACTCGGTTCATCAGGGGCGAATGGCTTCGGCGATTTTCGCCTTTTGAGTTGCATTCTCCCTTAATTCATCTCTCGCTTCCTGTGCATTGGAGTGCTTTATTACGCATCCTCAAATGGTCTCTTGATGGTCGTCTTCCGTTTGCATGTACTGCAAATGGGGATACGTGCGTGTCCACTTTCGCGGGGTACAACCAAAGGCAAAACCGTGGCCTCCGAGATAGCTACGGCAACCGCGGAGGACACGGGCGAAACAAACCTGAAGGGGGTCACGACCAACATTCTGCGATTTACTTGTATGACGCACGTGGTGTCAGCTAGTTAGAACCAGAACTCTGAGCCTTCAAAACGTACGTACGTCCGCGATGCTGCGTTGTGACGACCAACTCGTCGCGGTGTGCGTATCACGCATCTCCAGTCTGCCTCTAGCTGCTCACTTCGTGTTACACGACAAGCACCGCGGTGAGAGCCTCTGCTGAGCTTCATAGTCAAGGTTACCACGGTTTTGCATCAGGGCTACGCAAAACAACAGCAGAGCCACACACTCATGCCACCGGCTGTGGAGAACGCGGGTACTTCGCTTACCCAACACGCTCGCAACGGCCCGTATCCAGCGCTCTCGCCTTTCTTCTTCGTACAACTATGAAAATCGGTAAAACTGAACGTTGTCATTCAGTCTTTTACGTCCGTGGCAATTCACAACGCAACAGTGCGTCTTTTGCGGAGTTTCTTCGCAGCGTGCGGAGGGCTCTCGTCTGCTGCTGTTTTCGCCGTCGTTCAGGCGAGTGATCCAGCAAGCACTTCACGACGGCTCGGTGGCGCGTCCGACTAGCGGAGAGCAATTCACAGCTCTAGTTCTGAGTGCTAAATGCGCAAATACACGCGATATTAAGCTCAATCGTTGTTTCGCACTCGCTAGTTGCACCTGGTCCCATAGCAAACTGTGCAAGAGAGTCGGTCTATGCACTACTCAATACTTCTCCGACAGGTGGCGCCACACATCTTGGAAACTCCAGAGCAGGGTTGCCGTTGGTGGCTACTTTGCGCCAAAGTGGCTACTTTAGGACCTCGTTTGGCGACAAAATTTTCAGGTTGGCTCCATGGCTACTTTCTGGCTACTTTTAACTTCTGTTTTCGCGCATCAAGTAGCCATATTTGTTAATATTTGCAGGTAAAATACAGCGTTTTCAGGCTTTTCTTTCGTGTCAGCCGATGCGCGCGCGCTTCCTCCCGCCACCAGCAGCGTAGTGCGCATCGAGGTGTTCCAACGCAACCGGCAGCGCGCCTCAAAGACGAAGTGGCGAAGTAGCACGTTTGTAGGCGAACGCGTGGCTAGCACGCTGCTTCCCGCCATCTACGATGAAGCTGCAAGGAAGTTTTTCATTCTTATGTGCGGCGCGTGTTCACTTGACTAAAACTGAAATCCGCAAGCTGGGCTGTTCATCTTAAGCTACGTTTAATTATCTGAAGCTGGACTGATTTTATGCAACTCTACTAATCAAATTCGGTCTGCGGCGTCTAGGAAACCTACTTCGACGTTTAATGTTCCTACTTCGTTTCCTGTAAGAACCTGATTTATTTTACATAAACTACATGCAGGCGCCTTGAATTTATAATAAGTTATTCATTTTTTGCATCTTATATGTGGCTTAAAGAGCAAGTAGAAGGGAAAACAATTGAGCTCTTATTTGTATGGTCTTGCTTACTCAAGATAGTATTATTTACTGTTGAATAATAAAAAAACTCGGCTCATAATACAGCCTCTGTATTAAATGGCTACAAATTTGGCGATAAATTTAAATTACACGGCTACTTTGGCTACTTTTAGCTAAAGTTCTGGCTCCTTTTCAAGTCCAACCAACGGCAACACTGCTCCAGAGTCTGACGTCTATAGGCACAACTAAAATGCTGGACATTTCTGCACACTCAACTCACAGCATCTTGGATATGGAGCAGTGGCGATGCTATTCGTTTTCAAAGAAATAAACTGAATTTACTGAAAAAGGAGAGCGTTTGATCAGACTATAAAACGTTTACTGGTTCCATCCCATATTTGCGTCGCCGATTACTTAAATTTCAGGCCAGGCAGAACAAAATAAAATCATGACAGATTGCTGTGATGTTGCTGCTGAGCGACAGCCTCCTCTGCAATGCTGGAGCGCAAGGCGCGTTGAAGTAAAACATTGCCTGACTTGTTAGTTTCCCAGTCTGCAGCCGACAATAACAACTATCGAAATTGGGGGGGCTCCGCCCCCCTTTCAGTACTCAGTGGGGGGGCTAGAGCCCCCCTTGCCCCCCCCCAGTAGATAGCCTATGCATTCAAGCACCGTAACCACTAAACCACCGCGGTAGGTAGTCGCAGAGGTGTTGCGGGTGTTCTTAAATATCCACCCATTGCACGACCACGGTGTGTGCAGATGTTGGGCTGGGCCGCTCACCCGTTGCTGGGGTACGTGCGTTTGGGCGGCGAGGTGGACGCCAGGCAGAGTGCGCCATCATTCTGCCTGGCCGCCACTGAGGCGCTGCTCGGAGAGGCTGCAACGGCCACGCTGCTGGCGACGCATCTACCCGCAAAGCATAGGACGCAGGTAAGTCACCAGTGGCTAAGTAACCACAGGCCAACTGAGACCCGGTAACGGAGAAAGGCCTCAAAAAATGACATTCGATCACGCGCATAAACACCGAAATCTGTGAAGACACACTAGACATCACTGTGCATTCTATATTCGATTTCTTCAATACATCTTTCCCAATTCCCTTCGACGTGTCTTTCTTATTATGGATATTGATTAGGTAGCTCAGTTCGCAACAACATATCAATGTAGCATGCGTAAGACCTCGCGTCATGAACGAAAACATTGCCTATATGGTCCAATTCCACTCGCTTCTTGTACGTATATGAAGAACAACACAAGCGCAATAACTCGTTACTTCAGGCATCCGCTGCGCAATTTGCGTAATTAAAAGTGGTGTAATTGAATTCGTTGACACCGCAATCTCATGCCTTTACAACGATGATTTCTCAGTTTAGTATATCGAGTGATCAAATTATCAAGTTCAGGACAGGGCGAATGAATTTGTAGAGCGTGCGTATGAGTGTATTGCGTCAGTCACAATTTAGTTGGCTAAAAAGCGGCCACGTTAAGCGCTCAAGATCGCGGCGCTTCAACATCTCCGCAAAATGGTCTGGCCTAGTGTGCCTTCCAGCTGCGTGGATGAACTAATTTCCACGACGCGATGAATGGCAAGGACCCGTGTCGAATGTCTACCCGTGTCGCAGGTAAATAACTTCTTCAGCTCTGTGTCCAAGAGCTTCTCCCAGATGATGCGGGCTTCGACGAGCGCTTTGAGTCTCGGTCACGACGGCGACCTGGATGCCACACGCAACGTCACGCTGCGGCTGTGGCCCAAGGCGGCGTCGAGACTGCAGCTGGAGCGGTCTTACAGCTCCATGCCGGCACCACCCAGCTCCTCGTCGTTCATGGACAACTGGTTCACCCTGGCTCCCGCTGCTGCCAGCTTGGCCAAGGAGGCAGCGCTCGCCGGAGGCTCACCTATGGGACCGTTCGGCTTCACGCCGTTTGCCTGGCGTCATCGTTACGAGGAAGGACACGCGGCTGTGCTCTTGCCGATTTGGATTATGTTTCCTCCAATCTACGCGCCAGGTGAGACTATGGGAAGCGTCAAAATGTGAGCTAGTTGGTATACGTTCATATTAACAGCGCAAAAAGGACGACACAAAGGAAAACGAGCACTGGGCACGCCTTTGTCGCTTGCTTCGTTTGCAGTGGCGGTCTCTTCAAGGACTGCCTTCGTTCTATTTGTGCCACATACGTCAAAAGGTGAAACACAGGGGGCCAGTTCAAAGAATGGTGCAAGCCGGTGGAGCTACTGGTTTGGTTTCTCTCGATGTGCGTCAAACTGATTCGCAACCAAATAAAAACGCCAGGCCTGCGCGGAAAGCACAGCACAGTCACAGCGAAAGCTGGAAGAGCGGCATTTCTAGAGCCCGTTATAAACTCTCTTGTGGCTACTAATACAAGTATACATTAGCAACGTACCCACTACGCCACAAATCATAATTTTTGAGCAGTTGGGAAGCACCCACTACGGCATTATTCGTTATTCTTCAGAGAATCGAGGTACCATCTGTAAGGCATTATGAGCATTTTGTTGATGCGACGGTTGATGATGATGAAGAATTATGGCTGAGCCCTGTGTAATGGGTTGGAAGCTTTAAACGACCCACTAGTTGCATAATCGATATTGTGTGACGCCCGGTCGTTATTTAACTGTCCCACCACGCCTTATACAATACGTTAACCGGAGAAACGGAGAGCGAGAGACAGAGAGTGTGGGAATTAACTTTATTGAGAGCTTGAGGATTTAAATGGATCATGAGAGCCTTATGGGCTTCCTTGGCAACCAGTAGAAGTGCACTTGCGAGGAACCCACTACGCTATAAATCATCATAATTTTCGTGAAGTAGGGAAGCAGCCGCTATGTAATTTTTCGTCATTCTGCGGAGAACCGTGGCACTCGCTAAACATTTGTAAGGCATTATGTGCACTTTGTAGATGCAGTGGCTGATAACGATGAAGAATTATCGCAGAGGCCTTTGTAATGGGTTGGAAGCATTCAAAAACCCACTCGTTGCGCAATTCGCATTGTGTCACGCCCGGGTACAGAATTCGCGTTTGTGTGACGCCTGGTTGTTATTTTACTCTTCTACCACACTACATTAGATATGTTAATGTGGTTCCTTCCCGACATGAAGCCTGTATAGGGTCTTTTTGCAACGCTGTTTCAAGCACCGGCAAGGACCTGAGGTGGAACACTGGGCTCCCACGCAGTGGGCCCAGGTTCGAACCTCAATTCATCCTAGAAATTTTTCTTATTTCCTTGTTTTCTTATTTCGTGCTATAACGGTTACGGACACCGGCGGCGGCGGACAACTACGGCGCCAAAAACGGCCGTTGAAATGATCTCATAACAGCTTTCGCTTGTAAAAAAAAAGAAACTCGAGTGCAGGAAGGTGAAGTGCTGGTGAGCGCTTGTCCTGTAGCTTGTTTTCCGTTGTCCCGTCCTTTTTTGCGCTGTTAAGAGGAAGGTGAGATTCAGGAACGTAGCCAGGGGTGGGGGATTCCCTCCCTAAAAATTTTCAATTTTGCTTGTGTATATACACGCACACATACAAACGCACTTACGAACATACATCAAGCATAGTTGAACCCACCCCCTCCTCGAAAAAATTTTCTGGTGACGCCCCTGGTAAGATTAGTATGAGTTGTCCCTCCTCAAGTGGACTCCATCGATGAAGTGAGGGAGCAAAGCTGCTCTTTTCTCGTACCCATAATATTAGAACAAACGACTTATAACCACAAATAAGCACGACTATACGCCTAGTGCGTGCCGACGGAAGCGCCATAGGCGGCGAACTCAATCATTGCTCTCGGGAAAGCAAGCAGACGGCCGCCGTGGTTTCCTACGTCGTTGTACGTGTGTTTCCGCGTTGTTCACGCTTCCGTAGTGAAATAAGCAACGTTCGTCGTATGTGTGGTGGCCGAAACTTCAAGGGCTGTCGAATAACAATTGCTGTGGAGTAGAGTGCTGAAACACCTACAAAAACGCGCCCGGAACACGGTTTTACTCACTTACCGCAAGGCCTGAGCAAGAGCGACGGAAGCCATGGATCGCCGCTGTTCGTTGGCAAAGACGAGCCGCTTCGTCATTGTGCGGGTTAACACGTCGCTTCTTGTTCTAATGCTTTCGTTCTGTCATATCGGTGCTCGCTGGATGCACTCGATCATGTTGACACTGGTAGACGACCAAAGTTATCAGCCTGAGCATGCGTTGGTTCGGTTCGACCGCCGTGCAGGGCACTTCGCTCAAACGTTCTATATTTCAGAAGTGTTGTAGTTCGGGCGAGTTGGTCATCCATGAACTTAGCTTGTACTAGCGCGGTACATGTACAGCGCTATTACAAGCTAAGTTCTATATTTATTATTTACAGAAACACAAATGGAGCAATCTTTGACTTCAGGAAGAACAAGAAGTGATTGAGACGTCACCTTTGTAAACAAAACAAAGCGGATGTTCACCACGAGCTGCACCTCATAGCTGGATCTTGTTACGCTGGCCTGCGCGACGCACCTTTGATATTCACCGGCATGACGATTCACTCCACGCGGACGTTCGTTCTCCTCCGCAGTCGGTCATCACATGTCTTCTCGGCGACCCTCTTCAAAACTTGTCACTGTCATCTCTTGATACTTAACTCACAGCACTAGATCATCAAACAACACGTCTTCTGCGGTCGAGCGAACGATGTTATCATTAGAACGACATAACTTCTTTGCCGACTAACTCCTCACTGACTGACTCTGCCCCCGCGCGCTTGCTGCGCTTGCATTGCCTGTATGCCTGTATCGGCTCGCGCTTGGGGGCCTGGGTCCCTGGGTTCGGGAGGTGCGTATGATTCGTCTGTGCGCAGCACAGCGAAAGCTAGGGAAAGGACGAGATCCTCTCACCGATTCGTCTGCGAAATCAGACGGCGCCGCTGGCTCGGCTTTGCTTTCTCGAATCCCGATCTTTCGCGTTCGTTGGCTGTGTCGGTGGCGTCTTCTGCGGAGAGGGTAAGAGGCGCGCGGGTACTAGTACACTCTAGCGCGGGCGCGCTCCCGGCGCCTTTTTATACTTGTGTTTTCGATGCGCGCGCTCTGTCGCGCACGAACCGTCGGCGCCAGGCTTTCATGCCGTCGTTCGAAATCGGCGACGTGCGCTTAGTTAAGCGCTCGTTCGTGACAAACATCGTGCACAAGTCCACTTTCGTAGAGGCCCGCGCCTTTCCTGCAGCCGCCAGTGCAGAATTAGTTGTCTGGCACCCGCACGAAGGAGAAATAGCAGCCGCGAACTTCATTCATCTCCTCACAGCAAAGCTGTGCAAAGCGCTGTTGTCTGCTCGGCTTCCCGCACGTACTGTCGGCGGCGCCCGCTAGGTGGCTATCAGTGGCGCCTCTATAGGCGGTGCACAAGGCGTATAAGACTCACGGTAAGGCAGTTTCGGGTAAGCCAGCAACACGCGGGAATGTTAATGTAAGAGAGAATTTTTCATGCGCTAGTTGATTGCACGAGGTTCTTTCCGAGTTGGATTCGGCGACAAGAAACAATTTTTCTTCAAGTATATCGAAAGATTTCTTTCTGAGCAATCTCCTACATTCCGCGCTTTCTTAGAACTGATTGGCCAGTCAGTGGCCGTGTTCTAGTAGCCGACCAACTCCCCCTCATTCTGAAGTCCGCTAACCTCCTTCCATGCCCACTCCATAAACATATATATATATATATATATATATATATATATATATATATATATATATATATATTGTGAGCGGTGACTATATAGTTCATCTTCATCTGTACAGAAACCATTGTAATCATCATCTTCGTTGGTCACGCGGGCTGCGCCGCTTTGGGACATTGAAATATAACCTTTCGATTACCGAACTGGGCGTCGTCTCATAAGTGGTGGAGAGTGCTGTGGTTCCCACGTCCTCTTGCTCTACCGGTCACCCCTGGAGCTCCGGTCTGGTCGACGGTTGTGCTCGCAAACGACTGTGATGGCACAAAACAACGCCTCCGCTGCCGCAACCGCTTCTGCTCCGCCAGTTGGGCCTAACTACACAGTGAGTACGTCGCAGCGAGACCCTCCGGTATTTTCCGGCCTTCGCGGTGAAGACGTCGAGGAGTGGCTCGACAATTATGACAGAACCAGTGTTTGTAATTATTGGGACGAGGCCCACAAACTACGCTACGTTCCTTTTTA
Organism: Rhipicephalus sanguineus; assembly: GCF_013339695.2. Lineage (NCBI taxonomy): Eukaryota > Metazoa > Arthropoda > Arachnida > Ixodida > Ixodidae > Rhipicephalus > Rhipicephalus sanguineus. Next base: position 66,270,394 of record NC_051183.1, read on the forward strand.
CCTCAGGGAAGTGGCTAAAACCTGGTTCCACAACCATGAAAGTGATTTTCCTGATTGGGCAGCCTTCACGGCGCAACTCCGTCAGATATTTGGTACATCTGCAGGACGCTCTGAGGTAGCCAAACAGAAGCTCGCAACCCGCATCCAAGGGCCCGACGAATCATATACGTCGTATATTGAAGACGTTCTGGCTCTCTGTCGCCGTGCCCAGAGTGACATGACGGAGGCCGATCGCATCCGTCACATACTGAAAGGCGTGAACTCTGTGGCCTTCAATGCTCTCGTCATTCAGAGCCCAAATACAGTTCAGGACATAATCACCACATGCCAACGCCTGGACGTGCTCTATTCCATGCGCCTTCCACACGCCTCCTCTGACGCTCGCTTTGTTGGAGAACAAGAATTGCGAGCCCTGATCCGCACCATTGTCAGAGAGGAACTTCACGGTCTTGTTCCGGGCAACACAGCCACTTCGCCTGTCCGCTCTCCTCCTCCCAACCTGCGTGAAATTATCAAGGACGAACTGGCATCGATGACAACCGTCGCACGTGCCCCATCTCCTGTACCTTTTCGCATGCCTTCGTACGCAGAAGTTGCATCACGGGCCCCTGCACCAATGTCATCTGCGCCTGCGGACGTTCCGTGCGACCATTTGGCTTCGATGGCAGCACAGGCACAAGGGCAACCACACTACTCTACCTGGCGTCCTTCGCGCCCCGTCTGTTTCTACTGTGGCATACGGGGCCATATATCCCGTTTCTGCCGCCGCCGTCAGCAGGATGAACGACGTGGCTATTCTGCTTATGAAAGAGACTTTGCCCCAAGATCTGATGCCTACGCTCCAGCACCGTATCCATCCTCCTCACGTCGGTCGCCCTCACCTCCACTGCCCCAAGCCATGCCTCGTCCTTCTCGTTCACCTCGCCGCCGTTCTCCGTCACCATTTCGGCGTACGACATCACCCTTGCGTCCTGCTCCGATCTCTCTGGACAGCCACTCGGAAAACTAGAAGCTGCAGTTTTTGGAGGGGAAACTGCTCGTTGTCGAAACGTCACAACTCCTCCGTCTCGCCCAGCAAATTTACTGCCTGTTTGTGTGGAAGGTGTTTGTGTTGACGCCCTTGTAGACACTGGAGCCGCCATTTCAGTCATTAACCGCGAATTGTGTTTTCGTCTACGGAAAGTGCAAACTCCTTATGTCGGTCCCCTGTTATGCGGCGCTAATGACAATCCGATTTGCCCGACCGGACAGTGTACTGCGCGCGTTCTCATCGACGGAGTCCGCCATCATGTACAGCTGGCTGTGCTTTCTTCATGCGCTCATCAGATAATCTTAGGCTGGGACTTCCTATCGGCTTCGTCGGCTGTCATTTCTTGCGGTCAACCTCTCATTCGTATTACGGACACTGAGCTTTCTTCTGCTGCCGATTTTTCACCACCCAACCTTGTCACAGCTGCGGATTTTCTCCTGCCTTCAGGGCAAGAACGTGTACTTACGATCAGGTCACGAGACGTTATAGATGGCGACGCGGTGGTTACACCTTGCCAGCGCTGTATTTCTCGAGGCATCGCCATCGCATCTTGTCTAGTGCGGTTCACACGTGGTTATGCAAGCATCACCGCCTACAACACGACGCCAGAAGCCCTACTGCTGCCAGAGGGGACTACTGTTGCCAGCATTACCGAAGACGCACCGGTATGTGTCGTTACTGTTTCAACTGACTCGTCATTTCCACAATGTACGCCCGCGGAAGGTTCATCGCGTGCTCTAAAGGCCACTTTGAGTACAGATCTCAATCCGACCCAGACTGATGCCTTGCTGACCATATTAATGAAACACAACGCTTGCTTTGACGTTTGTTCCGATGGCCTGGGTCAAACAACAGTGGCCGCTCATCGCATCGACACAGACGGATCTCGTGTCATTCGTCGCCGCCCTTACCGTGTATCAGCTTCTGAACGCAAAGTTATAGAAGAACAAGTCAACGATATGCTCGCACGCAACATTATCAGGCCTTCGGCAAGCCCGTGGTCTTCTCCTGTTGTGCTCGTTAAAAAAAAAGGATGGCTCGGTGCGATTTTGCGTTGATTATAGAGCGCTGAACAATATTACTCGTAAGGACGTCTATCCTATGCCTCGGATCGACGACGCTCTTGATACTTTACAAGGTGCCGAGTACTTTTCGAGCCTCGACTTGCGCTCTGGTTATTGGCAGATCCCGATGCACGAGTCCGATAAAGAGAAGACTGCATTTGCCATACCTGATGGACTCTTTGAATTCAATGTAATGCCTTTTGGCCTCTGCAATGCCCCAGCCACATTCGAACGAATGATAGATACGGTACTGCGTGGATTAAAATGGAAGACCTGCCTTTGCTACCTGGACGACATCGTCATCTTTTCGTCCAGCTTCTCACAGCACCTGGAACGGCTAGACGAAGTTCTGACCTGTCTAGCTAAGGCCGGTCTCCAGCTAAACACTAAGAAGTGTCGGTTTGCCAGCCGCAGCATCAAGGTATTAGGTCACGTTGTCAGCAGGCATGGCATTGAGCCCGATCCCGACAAAGTTGCTGCAGTACTGCACTTTCCTACACCAACCACACCTAAAGACCTTCGCAGCTTCCTCGGCTTAGCGTCGTACTTCCGCCGCTTTGTGCGTGATTTCGCCACTATTGCAGCTCCTTTGCACAAGCTTTTGACCGCGAGCGCACCTTTTGTCTGGTCGGATGAATGCGCAGCCGCTTTTCACACTCTCAAGCGATGCCTCACATCGCGGCCAGTGCTTCGGCATTTCGACCCTGCAGCGTCTACTGTCCTACACACTGACGCAAGTGGACATGGCATCGGTGCCGTCCTGCTGCAGCGGAACCACGCTTCCGAAGAACAAGTCGTGGCCTACGCGAGCCGCACTCTTTCTCCTGCTGAGCGAAATTACAGCATCACCGAACAAGAGTGCCTCGCCGTCGTGTGGTCCGTACAAAAGTTTCGCCCTTATTTATACGGCCGGCATTTCACAATCGTCACTGACCATCATGCTCTGTGTTGGTTATCGTCTCTCAAGAATTTGTCGGGACGCCTTGGCCGTTGGGTACTGCGTTTGCAAGAGTATGACTACAGTGTCACATATAGGTCGGGTCGGCAACACCAAGATGCTGACGCTTTGTCGCGGTGCCCGCTCTCGCCAAGCGCCCAAGTGTCGCCTTCAATCTGTTCATCACCAACCAGCCAAGTGACCAAGCAGACGGCCGGTAGTCCGAAAGAGTCCGTTGCCTCAGTGGACATTCTTTCATCCACAGATCTCACCTCGCTCCAACATGCAGATACATACTGCCGCACAATCATCGATCGGCTTACAGGCTTATCCCGTGCCCCCAACAGCCGCTTAAGACGACAGCTTGAACGTTTTAAACTTCGAGATGGAACGTTATGTAGGCACATTTACCAGCCTCTCGGTAACCAATGGGTTCCAGTCGTCCCTCGTTCACTTCGTCTCCAGGTTTTACAAGCCCTGCACGACGACCCGACAGCTGGCCACTTGGGTTTTCACAAGACTTACGAGCGCATCAAAACTCGGTGCTTTTGGCCTGGCCTCTCAACAAGTGTGGCGAAGTACGTCGGTTCCTGCGAGTCATGCCAACACCGAAAACGTACCACATCTCTTCCCGCAGGCCCTTTACAACCTCTGCCGTGCCCGTCCGCTCCCTTTGACTTCGTGGGCATCGACTTATACGGACCCCTCCCGCTTACGCCAGCCGGTCACCGCTGGATTGTTACTGCCGTGGACCACCTAACTCGCTACGCGGAGACGGCAGCTCTTCCCTCTGGTGCTACCTCGGAAGTAGCCGATTTTGTCCTGCGCGCCATTATTTTGCGCCACGGTGCCCCTCGTGTTCTCCTTAGTGACCGTGGCAAGACATTTCTTTCCCATGTTCTTGCTGAAGTCCTCCAGGCCTCTAACACCGTACATAAGACCACATCAGCATATCATCCGCAAACAAATGGTCTTACAGAGCGTTTTCACCGAACTTTGTCCGACATGATATCCATGTATGTTCAGCCAGATCACAAAAACTGGGACACTGTACTCCCTTTCGTCACGTTTGCATATAATACTGCCACACAACGCACGACGAATTACAGCCCGTTTTTCCTCGTGTTTGGCCGTGAACCGACTTTTGTTCTGGACACCACATTTTTATCCACGCCCTCTGTTCCATCTTCGTCCCTTCCAGAAGAGTTCGCTGCTCGCGTCGCCCGCTGCCGTGAAATTGCCCGCGCCAACACTGCTACCAGTCAGGACAAGAGGAAAGTCCGTTTTGACGCGAAACGTCGAGTTGTTTCGTTCCGTCCAGGCGACGAAGTCCTCCTGTGGACACCTGTTCGTACCCCTGGGCTCTGTGAAAAATTTCTTCATAGATATCTCGGTCCATACACCGTGCTGGAAAGGACATCTGCCGTGAACTATCGCGTCGCTCCAGCCAGCGCGGCTACTGATCGTCGTCGCCGCAGCACCGAGATCGCTCATGTCTCTCGCCTGAAACCATATATTCGGCGTTCCTACCCTTAACCTGCTGCCCGCTTTCGCGAAGGGGGAAAATAGTGTGAGCGGTGACTATATAGTTCATCTTCATCTGTACAGAAACCATTGTAATCATCATCTTCGTTTGTCACGCGGGCTGCGCCGCTTTGGGACATTGAAATATAACCTTTCGATTACCGAACTGGGCGTCGTCTCATAATATATATATGTAGCGGCCGTGCTCCATCTTAGCTCAGGTGTTAGAGCGACCGTTCCGGGGTGGAGGTGGTGACTGTAGGAGCTCCCTACTAGATATAATTTTTGGTCATCGAGACAGCTTTCATTCTGAAAAAGATTATTACACGTTATCTTGGGCGTCGCGCTAGAAGGGTCTAGACGATGGCGTTACATTCTGCCTAGTGAAATGAATGTAAACGCATTATGTCCCCTATAGTTCGCTGTTCTCATCGTCCAGTCTTTTTACGGCATCGCTATTTTCACGGCCCCGACATTCTCTTTCTACAGTTCTCAATATGTACGCTGCGGCTTTCTTATGGAACCTAGCACGGTACTTTCGAACTGACAAGTGAAAACTAATGTCGAATGTCAGATGTTGCTCCGAAATCTTCCTTTGCACCGTGATAGAAAAATCGAACTCCTATGGTCAATTTGCTGCTCGTTTGCGTTTTCCTCTGGTCGATTTGGACACGTCGATGACCTGTCGAGTAAACAAAGATCTAGATGGCGTCCCGATGGCACTTTGCTGTCATTTTCGGTTTCGCCGCAGGGCTTAGGTTTTCCTGGCGGTTTTTTTTTTTTTGATGATTCTATTCACAATTTCAACAGTTAACAATCTAGAAACAGCCGGGTACTGCCGAATTCTTTCTTGCTTAGAACGACTAGGACAGTACAATGATTTTTCAGACAATAGCAGCATCAACGATAAAAAGTCCAACATGCTCCGCGAAAAGATCAAAAGTAACGTGTGCATGCGAGCCACTTCGTACGTATCCATAGTTAAAAACGTCGCAATATAAACACGGACAAGATGCGCACAGGACAAGTATTGCGTCCCACCCTCCTTCTTATTGTGCGCTTGTCCTGTATGCGTCTTGTCCGTGTTTATTAGCGCTGTGTTTCACTATTGAAATGAAAAACCCTTGAACACGGGGTACCGCTGAAGCCAACGTTTTCCACCAGTGATCACTCAAGACAGCTGCCTTAAAGGCTCCATTCATGAAGTTGTCATCAATGCGTCCACCCCCATGCTACCGTCACCCACATTCTCCTTGGTGGACCCTCCCCGTGAAGCCTCAAAGCAAGTGAACACGTGGGAGAACCTGCGTCGCTCGACGTACCTGGCCAGGCAGAAGATTGCCGTTGACCGGGCCACCCAAGTTATGAACTCCACGAACGCATGAACGTATAGCGCAGTTGGGTCGCGCCCTAATCATCATCATCCTTTTTAACCCTTAAAGGCCCCGTGTGGTGGTACATAAGGGGGGAGCATACTTAAGAAAAAGGAACGTTCAAGCAGTCACGAATTAAGTATACACATTAAAAGTAATACTTTAAAAAAGAGCGAGGTGACATGTGAAGACAGTGAAAACAGACGAGTAATACAGGAACAACAATGAACTCAATGTAAAAAAAAACAATCAAAACACCTTCGCTTGAATAAAGTTGCATTTCTCTCTCGCTAGGACTACCACATGGTGTGGCTTACGGCGGCGCGGGCACGTTGTACGCCACGCTGCTCGCCGAAGGCCTCCCCACAGCGCTCCTGGACAGCCTGGACAAGAGCGGCCACTACTCGTCGGCGGCGCTGTGCTCGCACAAGCAGGAACCGTGGCTGCGGCGCGCCATCGGCATCGAGGCCGCCTGGCGGGCGCTCCGTAAGGTGTCCTCTGTCGGGAACGGTGGTAGCGGAGGCCACTTACTGGGTCTCGAGGACTTCTCCGGCGCCCAGATGTTCTTCCTGGCCGCTTGCCTGCAGCTCTGCGACGCTCCGCTGTCCAGGCGTGCTGAGTGTAACTTTGCCCTTCGCCAGTCGGACGCATTCGCGAGCGTCTTCTCGTGCGCTGAGGGAACTCGCATGAACCCCAGAGACAAGTGCAGAGCGTGGTAACCTGGCATCCGAGACTGACGCCTACTTGCCACAAACACTGTTCACAGTTGATGCTATCCGCTGATTGATATTCATTGGTTGTTTTCTCATTGTTAACCGCATGCTATGTACAGTGAAAGAAAATGACCTGTTGTGTTTACTACAGGTCTTCCGGCAGCGCCGCCTACCAAAGGTTTCCCGCAAATTATTATGTACGTATATCGAGCCTCGCTAAATAATGTTTACGCAATAATTGTCGAAACATTGGCCATGTTTTCATTTTTGTAACAACTTAGTGATTGTAGTGAGTGGGGAGGGACGAATAATAGTCCGAAACATGAACTCGAATCTCCCTTTATTACAAAGGCACGGGCACAGATATTCGACAGAAACACATACACAACGCCCCTTTTCGGCGTCAATGAACAGAACGAAACAAACTAAAATCACATTACAACATACTCCCTACTTTACTTAAAGAGGTTAGTGGTATTCGTAGGTGTTAGGACGAACAAAATGCATTTCATGAACATAAGTTATATAGATAATGTATACACGCTACTACTTTAGCACATAATGCTTCAACCGTGTAGAAGGTCTGCCTTCTCGCTGCGGTGGCCCGGTTGCTTGACTGTCAGCATTCTGCGGCGGCAGAGGCTGAGACTGAACATCACCGGATGGAGATGGCTGTACGATAGGATGCAGTGGCACTGGCACCGCAACAGCCGGCTCAGCAGAAGGCTGTGGCGTGGACAATTCGACAGGAGAAGCTGGCAGAAAAGGAAACTGAGGTGCTTGCACTATGGAAAGAGAAGTGGGCACATCACGAGAACACGCCACAGCAGACTCGTGAGGAATTGGCAGCAGTTCAGTTGAGGACTCACGGGGACAACCTTGCCCCTCTGGGGAAACTTGGCACCGTGCAGGCGCAAGTAGGAATACCCTTCTTCTCCACTCTTGCTGGTGGCGAAGAGGCTATGTCTCCATTAACGCATACGGATGGCTACCTTCACGAACAGAATGGCCAACTGCAATCGTCTGGTCTGCGAAAGCTCTTGTCTGATCCTCGTATTTTTTGCTGCGCTACTGTTGCTGCTCGATTATAAGGTGTGTGTTGGAAAGTTCCTTAGCGTGATTTTCATTAAAGGCTTGTATCGAAAAGCCGACCACGTCTAGCCTTGAATGGGGCACACTGCCATGCAATAACACTGTTGGAGCAACGCCGGTCGTTGCATGTGGTGTACATCACACCCAGATAATCAATCACTGCTTGACGCAGTAGCCCTAGCTCCAGAAGTCACACCGGTACGTACGACTTCAGTGTACGATTAAAGCGTTCTACTTGCCCATTAGCTTGAGGGTAGTAAACAGCTGAATGAGACAACCTCATGGCTCGATCTTGAAGGAAATCTGTGAACTCGTCAGAAATGAATTGTGCCCTCTTTTTAGCGACTATCTCCTGCAGATAGCCCTCTCGTGAAAACACGCCCGTTAGAAACACCTTGACTGCTTGTGGACACGTTACTACAGAAATAAGCTTTCGATCATTTAGAGTGATAATCCACGATCGTGATAATGAACCTGTTGTTCGAAAGCACATGTTTGAAGGAGCGCACAATGACAACGCACAGTTCTTTCCAAGGTCGCTCAGGTTCCGTGGGTGCTCAACCTTCAGCCACGTATCTTGAAGAGCAACGGATATCTGTGGACGCGGCAGTGCCGCGGCTTTAATGATTAGCTCAAGTGCATTGATGTCGTCAAGTACAACGAACATAAAAGAGAAGCTGCGCCCTGCGATAATTGAATTCAACGTCGGCCCAGAAACAGCCACGCACAGAGATTGCGCGGTTACAATAATCAAGCAAGGAAACGTGCGGAGCAGGTAGAAGTGAAACGCCAGGAAAGTTGTCAGTGAACACTTTCTCGGAGTAAATGGAAACGGATGAACTTGAGTCAACTTTAAAAGTGTCTACCTGACATCAGCAATTTGCACACTAATGTGGGCCGCATCCCGTGCCTAGTGATAAACGGCCACAAAGTGATCACCTTCGGGTGGCGAAGGAGCGTCGTCGAGGTCAAGCTCACGGACCTGTCCTTGCGCAAACCGTTTTTTTTTTTTGTTACAAAAGCGTTGAAAGTGACCTTTTCGACGGCAGAATAAGCAACGCTGACCTGTAGTTGGGCATTGAGACCACGAAGCGTTGTGGTTCTGGGAACCACAACGAAAACAATGCGGAAACTGACAACGACTGCGTTGCGACGCATGTGAGACGCTAGCATGCTTTGACGGACTGCTGCGACAATCTTCTGTTTTCAGCATGACTTTTCTCCACGATGAACCCGCACGACGCGTATGTCGATGAGTCGAAACAGGCTGCACAGATGCTGAAAACTGAATTCTTCGTCCGCCCGCTTGAACTGCAGCGCGACTTCAACTGCCCTAGTGAATCAAAGCGCTGAACCTTCTAGCAAGTCACTTGCTTACACGATTTGAAGAAACACCACCAACAAACTGTCCTCGAAGAGCAACGTCCTGAAAGGCAAAGGAACATGCCGATGCGAGCTCCAGTAACGCGGTGACAAAGTCAGCAACAGATTCATACTGAAATATTGGCAGCGCCAACTAACGGGACACAGAAGGGGAACGCAAACTGTATCTGTGTCCCGTTAGTTTGCGCTGCCAATATTTCAGTATGAACCTATACCAACTTGCCCGCCTTTCAACACTTCAGCAACAGATTCGCCTATGCTTTGAGCGATTATAGTGTGCTAGAATAATGGAACCGGTGGTGTTCTACGAAGACATTGCTCGTTGACGTGAAACGTTGCCTCAGTGCAACGACGGCTGCTTCGTACACGTGCCTTAAAGCTGGCGTCGCAGTTATGTCGAGCTTGTCGGCAGATGCGGTTGGCGTCGCAGCTGCGCTGACCGGTAGCGTGTTGAAAATGCGCTGCCCCTCCGTAGAAGTTGTCTATAACTAGCCTGGACGTCCCGAGGAGCGCGTACTAAGTAATAAGAGCGAATTCGGCATTCGTCCTCCGGCAGAAGGCAAACTATCTGATCAAGAAGCCAGGCGGTCTTTGTCAAATGTTGGGCGATGGGTAAGGTCATGCGTTCTCCTCAAGAAGAAGCTGCCTGTCGGTAGCGTCAACGGGAACTGGCGCATCAACGGCAACGTCAACATCGTTTTGAACCAGAGATGCCGTTCTTACCCAAATATGCCATCGTTCTGCAAGAGATGCAGAAGCCAAGCCAAACGGAGCGCAGAAGATCTTGAGTATTCAGTGAGATAAGTTGAGATTAGACGTCAACGGCTTGAATCGGACCCTGAGCTTAAAACGAGGCGAGGAGAAGCGACGGAGAATGCTTCGCTGTTCCATCAGCCTTCGAGACATTGAGTCAGTGAACCAGGGCTATAAATTTTTTCGTATTGTAAGGAAACCTATCCGGTAAAATATTTACGTTTTTGTAGCGTTAGCTACACTTGCCTAGCCGGAGCCGATTTCGCGTGGGTCGTCATGAGCCGTGCTGCGCATGCGCGAGGATGAGTGCGGAGCCGGCATCTCACGCGCTCTCCGCCACTACCGCGCTCGGCTCGCCGCTGCTGGTGGCGGAGAGCGGGGGGAGTGGCGTCGTAGCCGAGCAGACAGACTGGCGCCGGCGCGCGCTACTCGCCGCTGCTGCTCTGCGCATTCGAGAGGGGTGACGTCGTAGCCATGGCGCGCGCAGCTATTCGCCTTCGCTGTGCAGTCGCCGTCTGACAATGCGCTGGTGCCGCTTGATAGCGCCTCTGACGGGCGTTTGCAGGTGGGCAACGCCATGGAGAAGGAGAGCGCAAATGCTGCTCAACGGCGCAGAAGAGCCGAGAAGCTTATGTCATCGGATCCCGAAGTAGTTGCCTGGCAATTAGCGGTTCAGCGTACGAAGAATGAACAGAGGAAGACTAAACGTGCTGCGGAGACACTGGAGGAAAGGGAGGAACGTCTAGCAAAGCGGCGTCGCCAGGGTGCTGAGCGACGTGCCCGACCACCTCTGCAGCAGCAACAACAAGACGCCGTCAATGACGTCAAGGCTCGCCGATCGACTGCCTACACTGTGAAACTTAGCGAAAGCGCCAGTGCGACTCGGACCTTCGAGACGGACTTCATAAACAATCCGTTTGGATACGTGTGCGACGTGTGTGAAAGACTACGGCACATGAAAGACTTGACGCCGCTAAGTAGTGCCATGCGTGAAACGTTGAGTTTAGTGGCGGCGCCTGAGTGGGGTGAAACCGTGGCGCGGGTTTGTACTACGTGCAAGAACTTTCTCGTTAAGCAGAACATTCCGTTATTTAGCGTTGCCAATGGGTATCGTTACCCGGCCATGCCGCCAGGTCTACCGGTTCTGAACGATGTGGCCGAATGTGTGTCATTGGAGCAGCAGTAAGCATGACAATCAAGCTAATCCTAGACAATCTGGGAAGCTCAGAATAATCAGCTGAACCTTTGCTAACGCTACGTATATCCTGGCATAGCCGAGCTAAGCCACTGCAATTTTTTTTTCCACTTTCTAGTTTTCTCATTCCGCTGTCGAGTTTGGGTTTTCCTCCTCATATAAACAACGGTGGCATCACTCGGCATCAACAGGCATGCATCAAAACTTGTAAGACGGCATGAGCGAGCTTGCGTCAGCTGATTTGTATTCATCGTACAAATAGCGAAAACAGTGGTGCGTTGCGAAATATTTCAACGTCTCTATACAATTCCGAGGAAAGGAGTTCTGTGCAAGCCACGCTAGTAGTGCAAGTTGGTTTCTGATCGCGATAGCCACCTTCACTCCAGAGATCTTGCCGTCTTCAGCGAGACCTGCAGCTTGAAAGCATCACTGAGATCGGAAGCTAACACGTAAAAGAAAAGGCCCATCTCATAAATAGTGCTTCATACATGGTCGGTATTTTCGGCGTCTTCTCGCTGACGGTGCAGTCACGCTGAAAACCGCGTAGTGTAACAATGGACGCGTGAGCGTCTACGGCGGGAGGCATCCTTTGGTGCTTTACAATAAGAGCGATGGAAGCGCTTTACGATTATAAAAATTCAGAAGCGCTTTTCCTACCGGAAAGATGGGAGCAGGCGAAGCTTGTGTGCGTGCCGGACTATTTCTTTCTTTCTTTCTTTCTTTCTTTCTTTCTTTCTTTCTTTCTTTCTTTCTTTCTTTCTTTCTTTCTTTCTTTCTCTCTTCCTTTCTTTTTCTTTCTTTCTTTCCTTCTTTCTTTCTTTCTTTCTTTCTGTAACATTGCGTAATACTCCCTCCTAACTTTTCGGTTCCTACATGCCGAGAATTTGGCCTTTATCTACGTGCTTAGCCGCGCCACACTTCAGTTGCGGCAGGCAACAACCACGGTCTTGCGTGCATATCGAGGCAACAATAAATGTGGCAGCATGAAATTCCCGTTGCCATCCCCTTGCTAAGCTACACAATAGAAACCTATGTCATGTTTTACCCTCTCCACTCCTCCTTTCCTTCCTACTAACTCTCACATGAATCCTCCTCAGCCTCACTATCCTTTCACATCTTCTTGTTGTATCATACTATAGATGGCTACACTATGCAAGCAGCTGTTTGGCACATCCCGCCTTCTTTTGCGCATACTCGCCAAGCTTTCTGTCTTCGACGAGGGCCTTCCTGCGACCTTAAACAGCTATGTTGTTAAAAAAAACACACAATAACCATGACGTAGGCACACAGGAAAGCAAAGACAACAACAAGCGCTTCTTGATTACCTTCCTGTGTGTTTCCGTCATTGTATTTGCGTTGTTCTTTACGATAAATTCATGCCAACTGGCCGAGCTTATTGCAGTACTGCAGTTAACAGGCTGTTAGCAACTGCCAAGGCGTTAGCAAAGGTGAACTGAACCCGTGAAGACAAGAGGTCTTTAATTAGTGCTAAAACCCGGAGGTTCCTACTGAGGTGCGCTAACTTGAGTATAGTAGTCTAGCGAGAGGCCGAATCAAATGACTAGGAGAAATCGAGAAAAAAACGTGAACTTCGAACCCACCGTCTATAAAGGTAATTAGGTCGTTAGCAAATCCTGCAAGCTGGGTGTCACAAGAAAATTTCTTGCGTAAACCGTACTTATATTAAGTGATGGTGTTGCGATCTTCCAGATCATTAAGGACCTAAGTGTGAATGACTTGCTGAAGAAGCTTGGAGAAGGCAAAAGTCAATGAAATAATCGGTAGCTGAGAATACGATTTTTTTTAGCGCATAGGAAAAGAAAAACAGGAGAGATAGGAAAGGCGGGGATGTTAACAAGTTTAGCATAGCAGGTATGCGACCCTGCACAGGGGAAAGGGATGGGGATATCGAAAGAAGAGTAAAGAAAGAGCGAGAGAAAGAGAGGCGAAGCACTCACACAACTTCACAGTCTGGCCGCCTCGTGCATGGTATACGGCATTACTATCAGTCTACAGCCGCTCGTACACACAAGAACAAATATTCAGAGAGCGCTGTAAGAGCGAGAACATTATCTTGCCATCACTGCTTGAAAACCACATTGTGAACTAATGAGTCACGAAGACCAATGTGAGAAACTGTATAGCGCCTCTCCATTGCCTTCGCCCGGTGACCATGCTTCATGGCCAAAAAGAAGAGAGACATTGCATGCGCAAAGCAAGCCGCGAGAATTCATGGTAGTAAGGCTATGTCCCCTTGAAGTTCTTCGTCGTGCATTATTTTACCCTTGTCGCGCTATTAGTGCCACAGTGTAGTAAACGGGATGACATCATTCTTTCAAGGTACAGTCGGTGCTCCATGATTTAATTGGCAAGAAATGTGTGATAAGAATGCGCAATTTTTACAGTGCAGTCACTAGCATGTTTGAGCTGTGGGCAAATAGTCTACTTGAGGATTAAAACGCGACATCGTTTTATTTAGGATAACGACTGTGACGAGGAATTGCTCGTAATAACCGAGTCATTTTACTGGGAATTTAGCCACTCAAAGAAATGTTGGCACTGATGTCAGTCAAAATTAACCCGATATATCATGACAAGAACTGAAGACGGTGGAAACCAAAGTACTGCATGCAATACTTAGCCCGAAATTTCCCCGTTTCAATCCGTTCGCACTGTGCGGACGGGACTGTACGTTGATGTCATAGGCAGCTATTAGACACTTTTAGTTGGGCGTACGTATCGAGCCCACGTACGCAGCACTGCCACGGGAGAGAACTGCGCATGTGCAGTACGTAACGCATCGATTCCAGAGATGCGCGCGTACGCCCGATAAAAAACGCGGCGTGCGTAAACGTGACCAGGCGAAGCGTACGCGGCGTGACGCTCTCGCGATATCTCGATTGATATAGGAACCAGATAGCAAAACGGCAGCGATGGCGTCGAACGCAGAGAGCAACAAAGCCGCCAAATCGAGTTTATTTTACTTTGAGCGACGATATTGCGCTGCTAGCGGAAATACAAACTAGCGATCCGTTTAGGCACCCGTAGCAGTGCGAGAGGATAGCTTGGCGCCTCAGGGAAGCCCTGAAAAAACCTTTTACAGCGCGCTGTGTGCGCGAGCGCCTGAACTTGTTGCTGGCACCGTACTCGGAGAATGATCAGCGAAACCAAAAAAAGTAAGTCTGGATGGTTGTTTCCGAGCACGGTACAAAATAGGGTGCGTTAGTCCGTTGTGCGACCAAACACACGGTAAAAGCGCACGCACATGCAAAACCTCGCGTAACTGAACAAACCGACGTAGACCATGATCCAAAAAACGATTCGCCTTGGCTTGGATGCTAGTGCCATTATGACGGCCGCTACTACGCGAGGGCGCTAAAAAGCACCCAAAAGCTGTTTTATTTCTAATAACATACGTCCAGTTGAACCAAACGTATCTCGGTACGGCAATACGGGGCAACTAAAAGTGCGCTGAGCGCTTCGCATGCAGCGTACGCAACGTATCGTGCCGCGTACGTGGGCTCGTTACGTACGCCCAACTAAAAGTGTCTATTCTAGGCTACGCAAAGCTCCGCGTTAACGGTTGTCGCCACTGCGCATGCGTCGACGCTATCCTCTTGGGTGTCCACGTGGAAGTTACGGAAATAGCGTATCGTGCCCAAGAAACGCTGACTATGCGTACGCTACTCTGAAACTGCCTAATGTGTAACTCTTCAAACCGCCGCACTTCCAGAAGGTTCCATCATAACCCGGCGCCCCCTACTTTCGTTGCTCAAAATCATTCGAATTCACTCATCACGCCCACGGTTGCGCCGTTTGGAAGAGGAACCGGACGGCGGCGTGCGACCGAGTCCGAGTCAGGGTGGGATAAAAAAAGACCCGCGGTGCGCGCCCCGAGCTCGGTGCAAGTCGCCAAGTGATCAAGGCGCCGCCGCACGCCGCAGCCGCGCTCCCGTTTCCAGCTCGGCGTTCGCGAGCGCGCGCCGGCGATCGAAGGGATAGCTCCGCTAGCCACGGCAGCAGCAGCGTGCGCTCGGTGTCAGAGCGCGCCGGAGGTGCCTGCGCCGCCCGACGAGGAAGCACGCCGCATGGAGCGGCGGCCCACGGGAAGAAGACCGTAAGGAGGGGCGCATCGCCGTACTCTCATCGACTTTGCCGACCGACGAAAAGGGGGGAGAGAGTGGTGTGCTGTTCGTTGTGGTGGAGGAGAAGGAGGAGGTGAATAAGATTCTTGAGGGAGCAGCCCCCCGTTGCTCCCTTTGATTTCTTTCCTCCTTTTACGGAGAGGAGCAAGCCTGGCTGACCCGGCGGAGGCGGCGTGAAAGTGCGTGTCGGTGTCCGCGGCTTTTTTATTTTTTTTAACTCGATCTCCGGTGTGCGTTGCCGGCGTTGCGACGCGGCAGCACGCAGCCTAGGCCTAGCCAGCCATGGGGGACGCCGAAGGGTCGTCCGAACAGGACGACGTGTCATTCCTGCGAACGGTAAGTGACAAATCTAACCAAATACCCTGTGACAAGTGGTGTAATTGTACGAGTGCCAAATCGCTATCTAGTGGTATAAATTCGTGAACTCTCCTTGTTGAAAGCGTGTTGTAAAAAGAGGCAGTAAAACATCAAGTCGTAAACATCGCTAGAAACGTGAACATCGCGCATATGCTAAATAATCTTGGGGGAACAAACGGAGCACAACAGAATGTTCACAAAGTCTAAATCTCTCTTCGGTACACGGATTCGAAGCTCGTTTCATTTTCCGGAATGCGATGAGCAGCATTACTTGGCGCAAATTTTGTTCGCAGTACCGCTAAAAGCGCGACATATTCACGACAATGTGAAGCAACGTGTGTTAATGGCATCAAAGATTTCATAAGCAAGTTTCCAAGGTGTCGCATAAGTTAGCTGCAGACTATCTCATTTAGTAAACTGGAATGCTGGGCATTAGATCAAAGCGCTTATTCTGTGCAATGCGAACTTTCTGGAATTCGTAGCCGCTTGTGAATAGGCGAAGCTGCGTATGTCTTTCAGAACGGAAAATTTTCGTCTCAGAGCTGCGAGGTAAATATATTCCCCGCGCTTAGCGACACCAGGGGACATGGAAGATGCGCGAAGGAGACGCGATTTGGCTTCGAGTGTTTACAGACGGACCGTGTGGCAAGAGTCCAAGGCACGGCGAGAATAGTTTCTGGCTCTGCATTGTGTCCCTCCTGTTTGTTGAGGTTCACGCTTCAGATGTCCCGTGTAGCGCCCTGGGAGAACTGCTAATCTCTTCGGATTTGTCCTGCGCACTTCACGAAATGCGCGCATATGGATAACTGAGAGAAGACGCTGAGGATAAGCGCTGAATTCTAACTCCATTTATTAAAATATATTGGTACGCATTATGCACAGCTCGTGACGTGACGTCAGTGTGATAAAGAAGAACAAAGGAAAACACTGATAAATCTGCGTTTAGCACAACCTAGCACAGACGTCAAAGATAGTAAACTTGTTCTATGTATTTCCTTTTGTGCTGAAACAATTCTCGCATAGTCTCGCATTTTCGTGATGTTAGGCGCAAAATTTTGCGTAGTTCTAATGACGCTTTAAATTTCCATCGGCAGTACAATGTCGAATTAAAGCCATCTTAAAGACACTGCCTTCAAATAGCTCCTGGCAAAAGAAACTACCTTAATGGAGACATTAGTAAGATGACATGTTTTTGTGATACCAATGAATGGAACCAAAATCCGGCAAATGGGCTTTTGATCGGAAAGTAGTTCCATGCCACGATCCGCCGGTCGCTTCCACGTGTTCTCCATTTGCGCATGGCATGGGCGCACATTTTTCGTGAAGGCATTTGAGTCGTAAGCAGCGCAGGAAACGACGCGACCACACTCGAAATATTCCAGAGCCTAAGCTCGTACTTGCACATTTTTGCAGCTTCGGTGCCTACTTGCAGTTTGTATCAGCGCATTGTGATAGATTTTCAATGCATTGCTGTTTCGCCTTTAGTAAATTGTTGATTCCTTAGTAAATCTAAATTGAAATGAAACCAAGTTATGTACTTTAACCACACAAGGATAAGCAGTTAGTTGTACTGACCTGTTCATTTCAAACAAAGCTTCCGTTAAAGCCCCCTCGTCGAATAACATCCGGTTTCTTACAAAAGCCGTAACGTTTTGCATAAATTTTTGAATATAGGGCACGAATGCAAAATGACTTTTGTTTGGTATAGCAGTCCTGCTTGTGTTTCAATTGTGAAAACAATTAGTAAGCTCTAAAAAATAAAAATAAATAAATAACTTGTTTTCTTAAGTTACGCTGTTCCATTTTCTATGGTGGGGTATCACTTAAAAGTTAAAAGTAGCTGATACAAATTTTGATAAGCTCCGTTGTTTAGTAATACACCGACAGCTGGAGCTCTGATTTCGTTGTACGCTGACTCCATGATGTAATTTAAACGTATAAAAAGTGGCAATTCACTGTTGCGGCCAACGACCGCGGAAGTGGGGACTTCCGTATGTCTGTGAAAGAAATATTAGAGCGACAAATATCTGAAGTCATGTTTATGGGTCCTGTCGTTAGGAGCTTTTCACTTGATGGTTCCCGCTTGCCGGCTTTCCTGCGCTTTAGCTTATGTCGCAACTGTAACGTCGACGTCCGCAATATAACCCTGTATACAAATGTTATACGCCCTATTTTCCTCGTACTTATTGACATATCGTGTAAAAAATTGCATTACTTCGGTGTATTTCTAAATCTATAAAGCTAACATATGAAACATGTATAAATCATTCATGACTGCTCAATTGTAAACCCTGTTCGTTTACACGCGCCTTTTTTTATTCAAATAAAAAGTACATATAGGAGTCGTTGCTGGCGATGGCTACCTCTTTACTCTTGGTTTTCAGGATATAAATAAAATTTAAGAAAGAAAAATAGGATATACGCATAGGTACAATCCTGCATTTTGCAAGTTCACACACATACACGCACGGTGCACACTGTCGATTTAGTTCGTGCAATACTCATAAGAAATATTAGTGCCCTTAAAGAAACGTTCAGGCACTTTCATTGCTTTGTAATTTATCCCTGATGGTCATGGACTTAGTAGTTTCTCACCTATTTGCACGCTAGTATTCTTCATCATTTTTAATGCCTAACGTCTGTCAAAGCTGTGCAATGAGTTCACATCGCATAATTTGTGGCGACCCTTGTAAGCCTTGCAGCCCACCAAATCAAACCGATCAATGGTGTCACAGATCTTATACTTTTCACTGTCCCAAGTAAGGCACCAATAGGGGTGTGAACATCACGGCTGTCGTAGCGATAGCTTTTTTGCTCAGTCGCTTCACAGATCTCGTCCTATTAAGAGGAACGAGGCTGGTTGCGTGGCCGAGCATTCCTGTTACCTATTCGTTATCTACTGACCGTCCATAGCAGCGGCTCCTTGCCAAGCAGACTGTTGTTTTGTAACTCGCACAAGGACAAAATTATTACTGTATTGCCTGCTACTCTTTGCATCATGAGTATAAGTTATGGTATTGAACATTGTTTATGATCTCACGCGACACTTTCGTAAGTCCTTTCCAGAAAGCTCGATAAAATTTCTTCATAGATTGCGGTATCGCTATCGATACAAATATAAGATTAAAGTAAAATGTAATTTTGCGGCTGAAAACAGAGTATTTAGTATCATGTTTCTATAGGTGTTCATGTCGCTGCTGAAGCCAGGAAATTTAATTTCATTCACATCGCGTCAAAATAAAACCAGATTGTTTATTCGCATATTGCTGAGTGCTTCCTTTCATATACACGTTGTGCGAGACCAAACCACACAACGATGTTGTGCAACAGGGTAAGCGTACAGAAATATATATTTAGAAAAAAAATTAAATATACGAAGAAAAAAATTTACGAAATTTGCACTAAGTCGCGCAGGGCTTGAGGCAGCGAAACTGGATTTTGAAATCTAATCTGGTTGCTTCGAGGATGTCCAAACTATCCAAACACGAAAGTCCAAACTCACAACCGAGCGTTCGCACCTCTCATAGATCTAAGGGCACGTCGTCAATTGCGTAGGGCTTCCATCGCTTCGGGCTCTTCTCGCTGCCGTCGTTGCCTTTCCCATTCACTAGTACGGCAGCAGCGCACTAGTCATGCCAAACGTCAAGGAAGAGCGCAGCTGGGTTGCCTTCTTTCTATCTTTCTGTGTTTTTATTCTCATTATTTCTTTCTATTTTCTTTCTTTCTTTCTTTCTTTCTTTCTTTCTTTCTTTCTTTCTTTCTTTCTTTCTTTCTTTCTATAGCTTTCTCTCTCTTTCTCTCTCACTGAACCCAATTTCCCAATTTCTTGTCCGTACCCGTTCATGATGATGGTAGTTTTCTGAAAGGCCGCACAAAATACGGCTAGCTTAAACAGCGTCGCTCTTAAAATGTTTATCCTACGATCTGTAATAACCACTCACAAGTTAGTTAGAATATACTATTAAGGAATATCATTGGTCCAAATAATAAGTACATATTATTTCAGATTGTTTATCAATTCTGTCAAATCAGCACAATGGCACATGTGAGCAATACTGAAGCTGTTTTTACGAGCAAGTGGTCACACGTGGCAGCCCAGATATTTTGAACTCCCAGGTTTGGCCAGCGCATTGAGATTAATTAAAATACGTTTCTTTCCTTGTTAATTTAGTTGGATGTACCTGACAGTGCTACCATAAATTAAAAAGTGGTTGATGAGTGTATAGCGTTGCAAAAGACTTGCAGGCCCGCGAGAACAACATTGGAGGTCTCAAAGGAAAAGAACCCGCATTTACACGCCAAACAATCTTCGCAATGTGATTCATCCCAGCAGTGTCCCTACTTGACGCCGTTGCACTAGCACAATGAAATGCCCGCCGTAGTATACTCAGCGGGGCGGCGCGCTATATGACGTGTCCCTTCCGACGCAGCAAAACGCCAACGTCGCGCTGAAGCCCAGACACTTCGCAGCTGCCTGCCACCCGCTAGCTCCCCAAGCACACAAACACACATAGGCCCAAAGACGTACGGACTCCAGTCGCGGCGGACCTGAGACTCTAGCCCACGCTGCGGGGTCCCGAATAGATGTGCTCTCATGGAGGAGAGGGGGAGGGAGGGGAGGGGGGCTTCGGCAGTCCTGGGTTGTGCATCAGAGTCCGCAAGGACTTTGTGGAGGAGGGGAGTGGCACATGGCGACACGGCGCCGGCAGTAGGCCGCTTCTTTTACGATACCTGTACACCCGGCGCTCCCGGAAGACAGGGAACGGGTTTTGTCCTCTTTCTCTCTCCTCCTCCTAGAGCCACGAGCAGCTCGGCGGTGCCTTCGGCACCGTGCAGTTCAAATAAGCCGCTGCCACGACAGCGGAGGGCTTCCCCTGTGCGCCCTTGGTGGAATTCCGATCGCAGCCAGACGCGCGCTGACGAGAGACAGCTCAAGCCCTTGGATGTGATTAATAAGAAGGGGTCGGCCGGAGAGAGAGGGAGAGAGATAGAGGGGGGGAAGGCATTTCCTAAGCAGCCTGCACGGCAAGGCACAGTGTGGAAACACTTTGAGCCCCAGCGGTCGAAGAGCGGCGGTCTGATATGCAATAAAGCGGCACGGCGATATCTGATGGCGCGCCGTGGTGGTACACTGTTCTTTTAATGGTTATGCGATATTTCGGGAAAGTCCCTTATTTTGAGAGCCACGCGCACGTTATTGAAGTGAGGGAGCCGAGTATTGCTCGGCATGCAGGAACCCAATGTATTGTATACTACACAGACTGCGCCGAGTTTGATGTTTGACCATAGGGATTTAGCGCTAAAATATTGGCAAAAATTCACAGTTATGTTCATGATTTTCGGGAGTAAAGGTCTGGCTGTGAAGAGAAACGTACTTAATCATTTATTAAGCAATAATTTTAACACTCATAAAACACTTGTAAGCAACACTTATAAAAGCAATCGATTTGTTGTTATCTTTCTCGGCGTGGATCTGTGCTTGGACATAACAGTGCTAAAAAAGTGTAGTTAGTAGGCATAAATGTCCAGATTCAATTAACTAAATTTCTAAGTTGAATTACCTATGACTCAGGAGAAAACCAATGTTACATAGTTACGTGCCCGGAAGAGCCGCTGAGGTTGCTTTGTAGTGGTATTTTAAGAAAAGTTCCTGTTCCCATCGCTCAACAAGTACACAATAGTAAAAACAAAACTTATGCAGATAAGAAAAATAGAAAATACTAGTAGTCTGATTTTGCAGACTAATAATAATAAGTGCCATTCAAAAGTAAAATCAAACCACGAGTCCTCGTATAGCTATAGGCTTATCGCGAAGTCTGCACAACTGGCATTACAGTCAACAAAAATTTACGGGAAATTATCGTAAATTTTCAGTTGACTGTGATCAGCGAATAGATGACAAATAAGGGAGATCGTCGAATATATTGTTGCATTTTGTGCCTTCGTTAGGTTGCAAAATATTCTAATCGCATTGACATTTGCGGCAAGATATGCTTCTACCGCATCGACTTGAAGCTGTGTCTCTGAGTACGTAAAACTTGCAATTACGACTCTCAACATGCTACCGTTAGCTGGATCCCTTTCCTACACTTCAGATGTGTGCTGTGCACTGATATCTGGCCCTAACCGGGCTAGATGTCAGCCACGATGATATTAATGAATACACTGCTATAGCGACCGAAAAAAGGCTACAGTAAGGCCAATTCTCGACCGAATAGCCGGACTAATTCCTTTTTAAATTGAACTAGTAACGTACATTGTATGCGTTTCTGGATTGCTTTCCTAAAATGTTCATGTTGATGGACATGGGCAGGCATTTCTCACCCGAACAACTGTGCGCGTTTTCCAGTGTTCTGTTTCACGACTAATTTACTGCTCATCTGCACATCGACCACGATTGATCATTGAACACGTGATCCCGTATTTGCAGACAAGGAGCAGCGCTTAGGGAATGTTCAAAAGAGTTGTTTTGACAATTGCAGCCGATCGTCGTTATAACAAAGTTTTGCAATAAATACGCGTTCGACGTAGCAAAGCGGTTTCCGTTCCCTGTGAAGTTTCCATAAATATACCTGTATTGCAATCCTCACCTCTCTAAAAAAATAAGAAGAAGAAAAATCAAGAAATAGAAATACAAATGCACTCTTGCAGAACTTGCTTCCAAGATAGTGCCGGAGCGACCTGAGGTGTCACAAGCCATCCACCCGAAGATGACCCGGCGAGGTTAATTTGCCTACGTGTCGTGTTCGTTGATGCAGAGAAGCACGCTGAATCAGCGGCAAAGCCGGCGATGCTCTGCCAATGGAGCTACGAGGAAAGGCGCTTCCCGCGTGGAATTGGACGGGGAAGCGCGTTCCGTCATACCTCAATTGGCGGAGCATCGGGCGTGTAATTCGATGGTGGTGGGCTCAGATCCCCCCGACGGAAATGATGTTTTTTTGTCGGCCACTTTAATTCATTTCCGTTTACGCCATAATTACTATACTAAAAGTTAGAAGGCAACAATTATCTTCTCCTATGCTTTCCTTGGCGTAATTGTCGGTTTATCATTCGGTTTATCCGGTTTATCCGATTCATTCGGTTTATCCTGCATAGTAACAAAGGCTACGAGCAGTGTGAGCAGCCCTTAAAAATGGCACTAAATTCATGAAATGCTTTTTCGAGTATTAGTGAATTCCGCTTTCACAATACGAAAAGCACAACTCTAGCCGCTGCAAGGCACTCGTTAAGAGAGGAAACGTGCAAACATAAAATGCAGGTTGTGACGCCACCTCTAAGTTGCCGCACCAACTCGCCGTGACGTAATAGAAGTTGACGGCGTCTCCTAGGGCCTACATAGTTCTTAATCGGTAAAAAAGAAGTGTGGTATGCTCTGATCAGGCCAGAGACGTATCAAGATTTAGCAAACTTTTATTGAGTTAATGTGACCAAGATTAAGCAAAACACTCTGATATCCGTGACGGCACGTGGACATCTGCGCGCAGATATTTCGGCGCGAAAGTTTAAAGGGGTACTGACACGAAAATTTCCAGTTGTCGTTTTTTTTTTGCGTCAAATGAAAGGTCAAACCCTCAAAAAACTAGAAAAGGTAGTACTAAGTGCGAGTGCATCTTGAAAAATAATTACAGTGTGTTTTTAAAAACTAGTTTTGGTTCCTACTGTGCCCTGACGTCACAACACGATATGAGCTTCTCGTCACGTGCTGGCACAATATATATTGACGTTTCCGCGGCCACTCCGCACCGTGGCATCGTTGCTGACGCACAAGCGGCCATTTTGAATGTTTTGGTGAGGCACAAGCGGCCATCTTGGAAGTTTTGGTGCCTAACGTCATCACAACCAGCCAGACTGCTGTGTGAACGCACCAGAATTGGTACTGTAGCCTGACGTCACGCTAGTGTAGATGTCGGTAGGTGCGCCATAGAAAAGTTGAACTTAAAATCAAAATAAAATATCTTATCAGTGTGTGCTGAGCTTCACACTTGCTCAGAGCCGTCTTTGCATACAGGAGATTTGTATGGTGGAGTAAACTCGCCTTCGAAAAAAGGTGTCGGTACTACTTTAAAGGGACACTAAAGGAAAATAACAACTTATGTCAGAGTGAAAGCTCAATGTATGACAACTTCTAAAACAGCAATATTATCAACAGCAGTGCCCTACTTACCGAGAAATGAAGCTAAATGTATCACATTATGAGCGCCACGAGTGGGACATTTTCGAAGTGATCCTGATGACGAATGAAAGTCTGCCTACAATAAATAACTAGTAATCAAACTAGCAGCAATAAAAAAAGAAACTTCCGTGCATCAAAAGACGTAATAAAATGCTGTTTGTTCGTTTCCGTTTGATTCATGAAAAAAAAAAGAACCTCTGTGGCGTTGCCATAGGGAACGGCGCGCGTGGTTCAAAGGTTCGCTTTTCGGCACACTACGCTTCGCCCGGCGCCCTGCTTCGCTCACGAGGTCGCGTCTCAGTGGTAGTTTCGGGATCGCGTACTGCCGGGTGGGTTTTCCGCGCTCGTGAAAAACGCTCTGACAGAAAGTTCGGCAAAATGCCGCATGCAACGACGCTGGCACTACGAGCCCTCAGTAGCATACCGCGTTCATCGGGGCTCAAGTCGCTGAATTGGAGCCCAGCGTCGCAAGCCAATGTCTCGTTGTCAAGTTCTCCGTCCACATCCATTGCGGCGATTGCGGCAACCTTCGATGGCTTCGATGGCCGTTGTTGCTGCTGTGGGTACCGCTACTTTCGCTCTGCTGGTATACTAGTGTCGGCGGCCGCGCCGACACTAGTATACCGACACTAGTAAAGGCGGGCAACGTTGGGCACTGTAGCAGTGACGTATGAAAGTCGGATTTCAGGCGGGTGATTTGAAGTGCGCTAACGCGATGCGGACCACTAAAACGTGATTTTATTTCAGAATAAGCACTTCCTTGGCATAAAAGTAGCACTACGAGGTTTCTGGACCGCTATTCAACAATCAACGTCGACTTAACATTTGCCTTTAGTGTCCCTTTAAGGATGAAAATTTAACCTTCATTTCCACGTGTAAAAACTAAGCTAATATGATGAAAACAACAACAGTAGCTTTCGGTAGCGTTTCGTTCGCAATGATTCGCCGATTTGCTTTAGCGTCCTCTTAATGAAGACCTCGGCTCAGTTTTCTGCTCTGACTGACTTTCGCCTCCAACGTTTCAATGTTCCAACAGGCAGGCGAGAGTAACAGAGTTCGTCATTCCGCTGGGAGAGCAGGCGCTAATGGCCTTCCGGCTACTGTTCTCCCCTGAGGGTTGTTACGCGCTTGGCGGCAACCACGCTCTCTATGCTCGTGATGGGCCTTACTCACGAGCTCCTTAGATTCACCGCTATTTGCGTGCAGTAGGCTGAAAAGTGTATGCCGGAAAAGTGAGATCCAGAGCTCTCAGTCGCGTAATACGACCCACGTCTTTAATTCCAGGCTGTATTTCATGAATGGCGTGACAGTTAAGTTCTGCGGATTCATTCAAAGGTCAGCGTGAAAGATGCCTGAAGGGTCAACTGAATTGAGAGAAGAGAGCTTTGAATCTGAAAAGGACATTCTTCTATGCACGTTTCTCAAGTTAGCTTGAAAAAAAAATATGCACGTAGCTATGGTTGCAGATTTGATGCTAATAGACGGAAATAGAGGGACGTGTGCTTCAGAATTTAGAACGAGGTGTTACCTTTTGAAATTGGGAGATTTTCTAACCAAAGGCGACAAATTTTTCACTATTCGAATGCTTAGGAAAAACACGGTAGGGGGCGAGAGGTCTTGGCTGTAACGCCGTAAAAAAATGTCAAGCACCGACGCGAGGATGTGGTTTACGTTCTGGGGCGTCCACCCTTACCAAAATAGATCTAGACAATCTCTAGACTGTCTGAACCCATTGTTAGAGAATCTGTAGACTGTCTAAATCTATTTTTGTAAGGGCGCAACGCATGCTTCTCACGTGAGTACCGTATATGAGTTCTTATAATACGCGCAGTCTGAAAGAAAAAAAAAGAAGCGACATTTTTCGTGCGCCGTCGATTTTCAAAGCTGGGAAGACACGACGTTAGATTGCAGTCTTCGCTATGCACTATTTACTTTTTTATTGAGTGCAACAGCGCCTTCTTTTCGTCGACGTTGATTTCTTGCCTACAATATGCAAAACCAGTAACCTCAAAATAATTGGGACCACGCCTATGCTGGACATATACGTTAAACTGCTGATTTTTATGGTATCAGCTGTACGCTTTATTCGGTACTTGCGCTGCACGTAACTAAAGTGACGGAATATTCAGTGCCGCATCCCATTTGCCCAGCGGTAGCATCGGTATTCCCCTAAGTGCCCCTCGCAAATGGCGCCACGTCGTCAGCGGTGTAAAGCGGCAACCTGTTTCGCGGAAGCGTGCAGTATTTACCTGACTTACAGCGAGCGATCTATATTGAGTGTGTGTAACGTTGCGCTGGGATACTTAAGGAACGTGACATACAGTCCTCCAGATTCCGAGGGCACGCTTATCTCAGCTTGTTTATTACATGCTTAAGCACTGCTCGTCAGAAAGTCCGTCGTTAACCGTACATTCCTATAACGGCGGTTATGAGGAATAAGAAAATACTAAAAAGGAAGCCCGCTCTATATATGCAGCTTGGTGATGAACTGAAGTAGTATTTAATGGCTTTCTGGAAAACTTACGATCACACGAACGATTTTCGCGTTTTTCACAGAGGTGACATTAGGCGTATTCCTCATCAGTTTTTGTAACAGCTGAGCTTTCCAACAATGT
Source organism: Rhipicephalus sanguineus (assembly GCF_013339695.2). Lineage (NCBI taxonomy): Eukaryota > Metazoa > Arthropoda > Arachnida > Ixodida > Ixodidae > Rhipicephalus > Rhipicephalus sanguineus. The sequence goes on from NC_051183.1 coordinate 66,296,748, forward strand.
CGAAGGTGCCCGTGTGCATAGCGAAGCCAGCTGCAGACGCAGCGGCGTCTGCACCTCGATAAGTGGCGTCAATTCCTTTCAATGGTCCGCCTCGGTGGTACAGTCGTTAGAGTGCTCGGCTGCTGACCCGAAATCCACGGGTTCGATCCCGGCTGCGGTGGTCGCATTTCGATGGAGGTGAAATGCTACAGGCCTGTGTTCTGTGTGATGTCGGTGCACGTTAAAGAACACCGGATAATCGAACTTTCCGGAGCCCTTCATTACAGTGTGCCTCATAAACATATCTGGGTTTTTGGCAGGTGAAATCCCAGATACTATTATTATATTCTGTTCAACTGTCTTGAAAATCTTATCAGGCCGCGTTCTCATCACGCCCCACTGACTTGAAAGTTTCTCAAATGCAATTTCTATTTATATTATTTATTTACAGGTACTGCAATTACCATTTGGTGATTTTAGGAGGGTGGTAAATGAAGTTAGTCATGAACAAATGGCAAGTACATGGACGTACAATATATACAGGAATGTTTTCTTAGCGAAGGTATGGATGAGTTCTAAGATCTTTATTAATGTGAGGTAACATCACAGACGGCCACGGGAAAGACACCACACGCATCCATCCATCTATTCTGCATTGCGGAAAATACGAGACAATGAGATGGACGCTACGCTTAAGCAATACCTCCTCCCAAAACCAAGAGTGCTTTCACAGGGCCTGAATGCACGCACCATCAGCGCGTGTGCAGAAGCTCCTTGCCAGTAGCTCCCACTTTATTCACACGAGATATATCCGCAAAAACCTGTTAGGGCGAATTACTATGTAGGCGCTCGAGATTTGACGAGGCCCGTCCAGAAAACCCACCGGACCTTCCCCGAGCGACAAGGGCTTGTTGTGACGTCGTCACGTGACTTCATCACGACGTCACAGACTCAGAGGTCGTGAAAATGTTTGGCGTCATCGTGACGTCATCAGTTAACATAGTCGTCGATCAAATCTGGGCCGATCTCGGAGCCAGTCCAACGCCACGGGCGGTGCGAAAAGCTTCAGTCGATGGGGAAGGAACAACACAATCGATTTAGAAGGCCAAGGTAACCTAATGCAAGTCTCTCTTTGCGGCTCCTCATGTCCTGTAGAAAGTCTGGTCCCCGATTGTATTACTTAATGCATCGCCAATTGAGCAGCAGGCTCAGAAGGCTCAGCAGGCCTTTAAGTGTTACATATTTTGTAGTGTGGAGCCGATTTTTATGCTTTGGCTGTAACTAGCTTTGCAAACAATTGTGGCCCCTGAGAGCGTATGGGTGTTTCTGAAAGAGCGACGTAACCCACTAAGGTGAAAGCCTTGTAGCCCTCATTCGAAGGAGGTCTTCACACCTTTGAGCGAAATGGCGCCGTGTGGTGCAAAGAATATCACGGGACCGGTCAAGCGGGGCTTGAGGTGCGCGATCTGCGTGTCGCCTTCGTCTGTGAGGCATTCGCGTGACTAATGAAAAAATAATAATAAAATCGTCATTAGCGTGAGAGAGGGGAGAGGTTGAGGAGCTGACAATGCGCTATTTCTGCAGCCATAGTTGTGGACACGGCTCAGCGTGACTCGTCCTACTGACGGCTATTGAGGATCGCAAAAAGAGCACGCGGTGCAAGGCGCTGAGACATGACCTAGTGGATCGGCTGGAACACCGAAGAGGTATGTAACGCACGCGGAGGCTCGACAAGCACAAAATGAAATGCGACGAGCCAATCGGATCGTCGGATTCTGGCGGGGCATTTCAGTCTTTATGCATCGCCACTAAGGCTGTCGCCTCAGCGAAAATGCAACAGGCACTCGAAATTTTTGGTCTGAGTGGTAGGCCTGATCTTCGATATAATGTGTGTTCGTAAAAATGGCTGACTATTTTAAAGTACTATATGTACTCTCCAGTAAGAGAGTGTGAGCGGTTAAGGTCGTGCTGATGGGATATACATCTCATTCTTAATAATTCTGAAGGTTGATATTGATTTAGTGCGTAACCGTTGCTGTATTGTCTAACATCCGTGGTTTCTCTAAGCATCAGTAGGAAAATTGTCAAAATATTTTGGACGCTTTGTGCAAGGTCGTGAGGCATCCGAATAATTAACGAATCATTCTAGTAATACTACAAGTTTTTTTAACCTAGACTGTCCGCTACCTCATACCATTTCGTTTTATGTCTCCTCATGTGACAGATATTGTTCGTACCAACGCTGCCACAAAGAAGTGAGGCGTACGACTGTGGCCTGTTTGTCGTGACATGAAAACCTCGCAGGGTCCATTACGCCATCGCCATTTTCTTCTTCTATCTTTTCTTATTAATCGATGTATTGAAGCCTCCCCCCCCCCCCCGAAAGCTTTCTGCACCTAACGTGGTTTTGCGCTGCCTCTCGGTTCGCAGGCATGACAAACTTTCCGCAACTCGCCTTGTTTTGCATTGCCTCCGTGATGGGCCCACCTTTGATCAAGCGACGATGACATGTGATGAAGCCATCGTGTGACCGCATAGTACCGTCATGATGACATCACAAATTTTGACGATCTGTGACGTCATCGCGTGAGGACTTTTTTTGCATCACTCGTGTTGACGCCGCAAACGCCGACGGCCAGTTTTCGCGTTTGATGGGGCATCTAATGTTTCCACCTTGATAACCTTAATGAGATGCATGACGTGCCTATCGTTCATTTCATGAAATACAATTAATGTTTGTAAGACCTCCGGCGAAAATTCGCCAGCCGTGTTGCTCTAATGTTACCGCAATAAAAAAAGCTTCGTGGATTCCGCCGATGCGCCTTTTCGTTTTCTTTTGCTTTTAATTTTGCCTCTATACAAAAAAAAAATACACGAATACTGCTGTCTCAGGTTTCATACATTTCAAGAGTGGTTACGTAAAGCGAGAAAATAGAAACATGAAGACCATTGGCGTAGCCTGGGCGGGGGGCCCCGGTGTTTTTCAATTTCTCATGTATATGTGCCCCGGTGTTTTTCAATTTCTCATATGCACACACATACATACAAACACACGCACAAACATACATAAAGGGTGGTTAGAACTCCCTTTGAAAAGCATTTATGGTCATGTCTCTGATCAAAACACAGCATCGGACTCCTGCTCTGCAAAGTGTTCATGGTGAAGTTATCGCGAAGAAATGCTAAGTTTATTGCAACTGACCACTTTGCACGGAAAAAAGAAATAATATTTCCGACAGTCAAGAGAAGCCCAGAATTTCACGGTGTTCAAAGGATTGGATCGGCGCGTTACAGGTGTAGAATGACCAGCGAAAGAAAGCATGAGTGAAAACTTAACGCTCCCTAAATAACAAATTGCCAAAAAGCGTAAAATCGAAGCTCCGATATACTAAATTAAATTATCCTAGTATTTTCTACCGCTGCGCTGTTTATCCAAACCTATTCTAACAAGTACTCACTTTCACTCTTCACTGAGTTTGCCTTGACCTAAAGCCGGCTGTCGATTCTATCGCCCTTCTATAACAGAGCACCCGCTCAATGCTTTACGCCTCACCAGATACCCAATATACATCAGGAAAGCCTATAAACGAGTTCGTAACAACGCACGCATCCAACCGAGCCAGTCGAAGATAATACCCTCCACCTCGAAGGAAGCCTCGATCAATAACTCTTCCAACGCAGTGTATATATAAGCGGCCTATATTGTGTATGTCTGTGTGTCCTGGAGCGGCAAACGGGTGGTGTGGGCAACGCGAAGAGCCGAGTAATGGGGTTAGGCCGCCGGGGCCCCCGCGAGGCATCGTTGTTTCGCGAGGGATTTGCTGCCGCAATATATCTCGGGTGTTCTGGGAGCCAGCCGTTTTCGTTGCATACTTATGGGACGATGCGGCGGCGATTTCCCACAACGCTGGGATGCACATTGGGACTAAAGCGTTCCTCTAAGCGTCCCCCAAGCGTTCACTTTTGACGCATTGATGCCGTATTTCAGCCAGATATGAGGGCAGGCTTATGTCACCGTATGTTTTATGTGTGCTAAGGAAACGAACAAACAACCTTATATTGCACAAAAGCCAACACTGCTAACCCTCTCCCCTGTGTATTCGCACAGCTCTGGGACGACAGCGTCCTTCTACGCGTCCCCCTAGCGTTCCGTTGTGACGCATCGATGCCGTATTTCAGCCAGATATGAGGGCAGCTTTAGCGTATATCGCCGTATGTTTTGTGTGTGCTTAGGAAACAAACAAACCTTTATTCTACAAAGACAACACTGTTAACCCTCTCCCCTCCGTGTTCGCATATAGCTAGGACTCACGCTGGGATGACAGCGTCCTTCTAAGCGTCCCCCTAGCGTTCCTTTTTTACGCACCGATGCCGTATTTCAGCCAGATATGAGGGCAGCGTTAGCGTATACCGCCGTATGTTTGTGTGTGATGTGGAAACAAAGAACCGTATAGTCTGCAAAGCCAACTCTGCATACCTTCTACCCCAAAGTACTTCTCGTTTATAGCTGTTGGAGAGAGAAATTGCGACAGCCGTGCCCCCGTGGCCCGGTCGTGGCTGCCTCGTGTAAACGTCGCTTGCTACAAGAAAGCTTTTCGTGTTCGGTGCGCCGAGACCTCCGGAAGACGATGACGAAAGCTCAATGTTTCTCTTCCATTGGTTTTGGGAGGATGAGCTGCTTCTGTGCTTGCGGAGTGGAGCATCATTATGTCGAAACTGCTTGTTTCGTGTGTTTGAGAAAGAGGGAACAAATGATGTGCTGGAGAAGTGCTCTTGCTGCGCCTAGGATGTTCCCGCTTCGGTTTATCATTTTTTTTTATAAGTTAAAGAGGGTGTTCTTTTATTTTTGAGGATATCGCATTCCTTCGCCTCTTGCGTCCGCATTCCTTAACGGGGTACAGCGTCCGGTATGTGAGAGAAATTATGCGGCCATCTAGAAGAAGGCGCAGTCTAACAGAGCATCTCACTAAGTCACGTGAAGACTACCGCATTTACTTCCGTGGCACGGTACCCGTTAGCAGAAGCTGATGATGGCTAATATTCGTTAATGTTAACTAATAGAGAACTTGAGTTTGTCCATCTTGAACGAGTACTAGCGCGACAAGAACGAGGACGAGAATAGAAAAGAGAGACTACAGCGCTTGAGTTTGTCTGCAAACCTATTGTCGTTTACGTGCTTACGTATGACAGGAGCCGCTGGTGGTTGCGGCGGAGCTGGTCGTGACATCTTGTGGCGTTTCGTCCAACTACAATATATTTTTTCAAAATTATCAGTCGCGTTAGTGTTCTCAAGAAAACAAAATAATGAACTAATATCAATTAGTCATTACCTAGCAGGCCACTGGCCCAAGCAGTTACCCAAACAGTTCAGTAAAGCGCGTAGGTGTCTACAATATTAGATTTGCATGTCTCTGGTTAAGTGAACAAAAGTTTTTTTTTTTTTTTTTTTGCAATGACGCACTGTGTACACGTTTAGCATTGCCTTTCGCACAGTCCATATACGGAGAGTCCAAACACGAAATCGGCAAAAAATGCGCTGTTCAAAACACCACTATTTTCACTTCTGGGTGAAAACGCGTCTAATGTTCGCGAAATACCAAGAATGGATTAGACGATCCTGAGCCACAATTTGACCAGTTTCTGTTAAATCTGTCCTATGCAATCGAATAACACCTTGAGGCATCATGGCTGAGTTTTTCAAGGTGCGGACGCTCCAAATTTAATTGTCCTTCAATGTCTATTTTTTCCGCGTTTCTCTGTCTTTCTGCCATTTCACTAGCAATCGAGATCAACAGTAATCGCATGCTATTAATTAATAATAATTTTTCTGGTTTTACATGCCAAAACCACGATACGGTTACGAGGCACGCCGCTGTGAAGAGTTCCACAAATTTCGACAATCAGAAGTTCTTTAACGTGCACATAAATCTACGTAAACGGGCCTCTAGCATTCCGCCTTCATGGAAACGAACGCCTCGGCCTGGATTGAACCCGCATCTTTCAGGTCAGCAGCCGAGGGCCGATAATACACACATCCGTTCTGGCATTATGTTTGTATGTTTTTTTTCGACCTGCGTGCGCATCTGGATGGGGGCTTACGCGATGTGCGCTAAATTTTGCCACCTCAGCTACTTCCCATTAACCAGTGTAATCATGACAACGCACAATGTATTTTACGCGCGTACAGGTAGTCATCAGCCATATTTCTACGAACTCAGGTACAACCTTCTAAAGCTGGAATACGCGTTTATGATTGAATGCTTACTTTTTTTTTTTTTTGCCGAGAACTGGTCACTGCAGTATCCTGACTAAACTGCATGTGCTGCTACAAAAGTGGCCTGCGAGCTGTTCTCACCGCATGCAAAGGCATTCTCGCTAATTATAATAATAATAATAATTAAGGGATTTTAACGTCCCAAAACTGCGATATGATTATGAGGAACGCCGTACTGGAGGCCTCTGGGAGTTTCGACCGCCTGGGGTTCTTTAACGTGCACGTAAGTACACGGGCGTCGAGCATTTTCGCCTCCATCGAAAATGTGGCCGCCGCGACTGGGGTTCGATCCTTCGACCTTCGTGTCTGCAGTCGAGAACCATAATCACTAGAGCACCGTGGTAGGTTTCTCGCTAATTCTGCCTTCGGTAAGTGCTTGGACATTTCTTCTCATTACTGCTATCCTTCAAAAACCGCACTCATTAGAGAAAGAATAAGAAGCTGTTGCGACTGCTCCCTGAATATGATTAAAAAAAGACATCGTTGTTATCATGGAAGTGGTGATAAGGCGAACAGTTGCGCAAGCGTTCTGCATCGTGCTTCGAACAAGTGTTCAAAAATACATTACGGATATCCGGCGAGGAACCGCATGCGGTCGCTGTTCAGACGCGTTTGCTCTTTGCCTCGAAGGGGGCGAAAGCGACAAAACTCGCCAGAAATCCGCTCTCTTTGCCGTCTGGGCGGCCGGAAAACCACGCGGCGAGTTCGACGCGAAGAAAATCGGTGCGATTTTTTTTCCGCAACACGATAGCGGAACGCCTTTCCGCTTCACAGTAAGCCGTACTTTGGCTGCACCGGCATTTAAACAACGTACACGATGTAAACAGCCGGCCGCAGATTGGAAATGGTGGCCTAGGTGCAATGGTTCTCATCGGCGAAATCGCAAACTACCCATGCTGCACAGCACACACAGGCTTCTCCAAAGACGCGTTCCTCAAGAGCCTGATTTGGATTGAAATTGACGAGAAGACTGTAATGAACAGAAGGCCCAGCAACAGAGGGTCGGCGTGTTCCAATAATAATATCTGGGATTTAACGTCCCAAAACCACGATATGATTATGAGAGACGCCGTAGTGGAGGGCTGCGGAAATTTCGAACACCTGGGGTTCCTTAACGTGCACCTAAATCTAAGTACACAGGCCTCGAACATTTTCGCCTCCATCGAAAATGCAGCCACCGCGGGCGTGTTCCAACGTATCTTCGCATTTGCGCAGCAGGGCGGCTCCGCCGTTGCCGACGTGTCCGATTATGTATTGTCTGCTGTTGTATTTACTGAAACAACGGTTTGAAAATGTGAAAACTACTTCTTTTCCGTGTTTTTCATGCCTAACTTGAATTCGGTAAAGAAATAAATGCTCAAGAAACGGGCAAAATAGAACGCGTTCTAGAAGTGGCGAAGACAGCGGCGGCATGCAGGAGAGGCACAAAAGATGTATTTTCGACGCGCGCGAGCACGTCTTTCTGGCCGCTCTGGCGTTGTCGCTTTCTTTTCGCTTCTCAAGTGTGAATGCGCCTTTCGTACTGTGAAGTCTCAACGCCCCGCACTGCTCGCAGTCCTCAAGGCCAATGCAACCCCTCTCAGCACTCACGTACTACGCATGTGGTGTTACGCATGCCCTGCATGTAGCGTCAGCACGAAGCCGGGGAGCCATCTCAGCGCTGGCAACGCTAGCAGGCGCCACAAAGTCTAGACGTTTGGCGCGACAATATGGCGCCGCCGGGAGAGGCTTCACTTGGCCCCCTTGCAACTGCGTCCATGGTTCGTGACTTGCACTGAGCGGCCCTTGAAGGGAAGAAGAGTGGATAATTAAAGGGGGGGGGGAGGTTATTTCTCGGCACTGGCAACCCTGTCGCGAGAAGCGAGGGAGATCACAGCGGCGCTGCCCATCGCGCTTTGCTTTGGTGTAGAGCGCAGAGAGCTGCGGAAGGTGGTGGAAGTCACGAAGAGGCGCCGTGAGTACTGATGGCGGCGCGGAGCGCTGTGTGTTTAGTGGCAGCTCATACTTGTCTGTTAGCCCGTTTAGCGACTTTTATTATTGTGTTTTTTTTTTCCGGTCACGCCGGTTTTGGACACCAAACTAAGGCGACCCGTTAAAAAGTGCAAGACCACCAACATCATCATCAGATTAAACTTTGGTCTGGTCTGTTAACGCTTCTCTTTATTGCGCGTTCGGGACCTTGCCTCTCTTTTCGTACTCCGTAAATTTATGAGGGTAGTTGCTTGGGCCAGTTGGTATCTATTTATTGTTACGCTATTGCGCGCCACTTTGTAATCCGTAATAATATTTGTGTAACCCGAAGGAATCTGCCTGCAGTGAACGTCGGTGATACCCTATTCATCTAGATGTCAAGGCACTGCACTGGCGGTACTGCGCGCCTACATTTATGAGAAGCTGAATTAAAAAGAACGCTGCGCAAAAAACAAAAACAAAAAAGAAACACGAGGACTATAAGGAAACACTTACAATAGACGAGCGCATCACCCTTTTGACGTGTCTCCAAAGAGGGTGTATTTCGCTCGTCTATTGTAAACACGTCCTCGTGTTTTTGTGCAACGTTTTGTCATTCACATGTTACACCAACTCGCCAGGCCCGTAGCCAGGAATTTTTTTCGGGGGGGGGGGTCACTTGCTGAAAACCTTGACTATTTGTGAAGAAAGCCTATTTTGCTTATTTATTTTCGGTAAAACACCTGGTATCACAATATCGGGGGGGGGGGGGGGGGCGGTCCCCCCTCCCCCCCTCCCCCCCTAGCTACGGGCCTGCAACTCGCCCACAAAAAGCTCCTTCTGCTTCATATTTGTGAGAATTTGTATCTTGATTAATTCTCACTTTGCTCGTGGGAAGCATTCCGTATTCGAACATGCGGTGTCCAGACAGCGTATAACGGAAGCCATGCTCCAGCGCTACCTTCTAGAATGAAATGAGTAGTACTTGCAGCAGGGCTCTCCTGTATTCTAATGCATTTTATGAAGTTATTTTAGGCTTGATCGAGGTTGCATTCAGTTTTACATAACGAGACAACGATGGCCTGATTACCGCATGGCGTACGAGTTTAGCGTTGGTTACCAATAGTCGAACCATTATAAATGTTTATTTCTCCGAACCGGAACGGAACGTGACCTAAATCGAAGTGCGCTGAACCCGAACTTAAACCGGATCAGTATTCATTTCGGTTCGACACTCTGATCGGATTATATCATTGGATTACGTGTCGTCATGGCAACAACTGTGACACTGTTGAACAGAAATTTCCTGAACGAAACGTTGACTCCAGCGAATTTGCCCGTTCAACGATTTCCCATTACATGTAGGGTATGAAATAATCCCAGGAATCTGTCATGTTGAAAAGTTGTCATGGTTGATGTTTTTGTTGTTCTTGCTAATATTGTTGAGAACGGTAGTAGAAATAACGGCACTAGTATAGGTGTGTTAGATGTAGTATCATAATATCAGAAATGGTACGCTATACTTTCAACACGCTAAACCCGCTGACGTAAAGTTATGAGCCCTCCATTCCTATACAGGGGTATAAATCCCCTATTATAGACCCGCACGTTGCCTTCGCGATGAGGATATTGATCGCGCCACTAGTGGGCACCGAACCGTAAAATTAAAAACGGGAGAGGTAGGCGATGCGGCGTGCGCGACAGCCGCTTTCAGCGCAATTAACTCTCGGACTCGAAAAGCGCGCCACAGTGCTCGCGCTGCTTGGTTCTCCCCGAGCCTACACATAGCTGAGCTATACGCCTTAGCGTTAAGTAATTAAGAATAGTGCGCACAATTCTGCGCGTCTGCAGTGCTCGCGTGCTTTTAATTACTTCTATTCCTCAATCTCCATTTTGCCACCGGTGCCGCGCGTCGTCTCGGTCGTCTCCTTACCCCTCCATTATTTCTCTGTTTTTTCCACACGTAATTAATGAAAAACGTGGCACCTAATGTTTGTTTAGTCGCTATCTCTCATTTGTGGCGCGATGATACTGAGAAAAGAATAAAACGGCAAATCACGTTGTTGGGCTCAGTAACAAACAGTGCTAGATACACTGGAGACGCGGAGACTCTGAGGAGGCAATAAAATAGCAAGTCACTTTCCTGGGCCTAGTAACAGGAGCCAATGCAGTGATAGACAAGGGACAGTGATAGAACGATAGACGGCGCTGAACTAACTAACAACCACTGGTTTATTGCTGGGATATACAATATATACAGAAGCCTTGCACAGAAGACCAAAAAGATCACATCATCTGCGAATAAATAGAAAATAAGTAATCACGTCACGTGTGTCGGCAAAGCAGGCTGTCACGTTTTTATGAAGTAGCTGATTTGACAGTTATGCAAGGAAACCCGGGGCACACGGACACAAGCGTTTCCGTGTGTGTGAATATGGCAAGCTTCGCTTGGAATGATGAATTCTAAGTTCTGAATCAGATTCACTCAAGTGCTAAAAAGATCCTGAGAGCCCTGCGCTGGAGGCAAAATGCGTGTACACTTCGACATGAATTCGTAAGACTCATCGACTTTGCATGATACTGAATTCAAATTGCTACCTGAGTGCCAAGTTATCTGCTACCATACGATACGCGCCCTTTTCTTAGGAGCGTATTGTGCTTGGCTGCCTGCAAGCTAAACGCTACGGGAATAAACAGCAGCAGTGAAGTAAAATAAAAGGCGAACTTTTCAATATACGTGAGCGCAGTCGATCCATGATTGCTGAGGCGCGCCTAACAAGAAACTCGAGCGCACACCTTCGCGTCGACCTCTCCTCTCCACTCCTCGGTAGTTCAATATCAATTACATCTCGTCAACCAGCACGAACGTGCCTCTCGGAAGGCGAGGCTGTTGCTTTCTCGCCGCAGGCGTTACACGCTCAATCGGGCTTTTGCCAAAAGGGAACGCCCTAGTCACGCCTTCCGCTTTAGCTCGTACACCTCCAGGGCCTGCGAGTAATAGGGTGGCGGAACATGTCACTAACGTCCGCGTCTGCGACGCGATATCGACGTGCCACAGCCACAGCCGCCAGCAAAGTGGGGCAGCCGGAAAGAGTCAGTGGAAAGGAGGAATAAGGAAAGAAAAGGAGGTCAGACTGGCGAGAGGCCCTGTGGCGGCTGGATACTCTTCCCGAATCTCTCATTTCGCTTCCCTAAATGTTGCAAGGACGTCGCCGTTCTCCCGCCACTCCTATCAAGCATCTAAGTTGTCCCGTATTTCCCTCGCACGGAGTCAGTGCCAGCAACGCGCTCCATTCACTTTTTTTTTCCGCATTCCCTGCTGTCCATAAAACGAGTTGCCTTCGTGCTTCCTCCAACTTCCAGTGAACGTCTGTGCTCTACCTCGTTGCCCCTAGATACTTCCCCATTCGATTCCCCACTTGCTCCTTTTTTTATTTTATCGCAACAGCGTCGACCTCACCTGTTTCTGCTTACTCGCTTGACGCCGCTACGGCCTTTTACCTGCCCCGATTTCCTGCTCTCGGCAGCGCGAGTTTCTACTCGGTCCCATTTGCTTCCCGAAGCGGCCGTCACGGCTTCCCCCTCTTCCCTCCCGTCTTCCCTGAACCGAAGGGAATCTGGGGATCGGTAGCGCGCGCGGCCTTGCGGCAGACGTGGGAAGGAAAGGAAAGCGGGTCATGGCGAAACCGCCGCGGCTCGGCCGAAGCGGCGTCACGCTCCGGCTGTTGAGCCTGCCCGCCAATGTGGGCCACACCCCTGTCTGCGTCCCAGTGCGGTTTTCTTTGTTTGATCCTGCTCTTTCTTCCTTTTGTTTTCTGCGCACGTCGTGGGTGTCGGTGTTGCCTTTTGGCTTATTGCGTCGCTAACGTAGCGATGTTGGGAAGCGACGTAGCTTAGCACTTTTTTGCTCTCTTTTGTATGTGTTCAGGATGGGAAACATGGAAACCGCATCGTGGTTCGGGATGGGTAATGGTGATGCGCAGTCCTTTTACGGTCGTATCGACCTTCTTGGTTTCCTTGTTTACTTCCTCTCTAGTGAGCTCGTTATTGCAAGACACTCTATTGACGTTCCATGTATACGTTGAAGGCGGTGGTGTTAAATGCTAAAATAACGTCAGTGCGGGTTTCAGATTTATGACGCAGCACCTCTTAGCGTATTCCTGGATAGGCGTAGAAGGCCGGAACGCAGTATGATTAGCGTGATATTAGTTCCGCATTTTCTTCAAACGTTTAGTCTTACTTCTCATTCTGTTTGACGCTTTCTTTCTTTCCGTAGTCAAGCTGTTAACTCTATTAGGAACACCCAAAAAATGTGTACGCCTGTTTTCACGCATCTCTGACAAAAATATATACAAAGGTGTATCACTAGCGCAGTTAGTGTTTCGAAGAAATCTGAGAACGAAGGAAACACGAACAAAGGGGAAGGCTGGGAGATTAACCAGCTCAGAATAACCGTTGTGCTACCTTCAACTGAGAAAAATAATAAGGCACTTTCAAAGTTACAGGTGTACAGAAAGAGAGATACTTATATAGGGAGCACACACACATCACAGTCACTCACTCGTGCAAGGTATGCAACATCACTGTTCGTCCCAGCCGCTTGTGCAAGTCTGTGTTCGACATTTTCAATCATGCCTTCAATCTTCACCTGCGAAATTCAGGATCCTGTCCAGGGAATAAGCGAACTTTGCGAAGCAGTTATATTTGACAAACACGTGTACCGGGAAAGATGATGTCAAGCTATACACTTTAAGGACAGAAAACGGCTTACATTTCATATTTGGCGATGATCGGGGCCACAGTACGGGCGACGTGTACGGGAGATTAAGATTGTGCAGGTTAAAAAAATCATATTGAAAATTATACTTCAACGTTCCTATCTTCCCAGTCGTCACGTGTCGCTCGAGGCGTGTGGTGGTTTTCGCCTCTTTACTCGGTGATTCAATGTAAATCGCATTGATTACACGTCGTTGATGTAGGAAACATGTTACGGGCATCTACTGTCACGTGTTTCTTATCGCCTAGTTAAAATCTGTTTCTATGGAAAAATCATCGTCCGGAAACTTTCCGGAGTGTCAGACTGTGCCGTTATTCCTGATGTTTTCCGGATCCCCAAAGCAAATACACATTCACCAAGATTACGTTTATGATGAGATGTTTGCAATTTTAGACGTGGTCTGTTGGAGAACTTTCTGTGTCCTGACGTAAAATTAATGTTGCATGTAAATACTGAACCCGCGTTTCTTTCTTTATTTTCGTGCTTTGATACACGAGACTCGTATTTCGTTTCCCTAACGCTCTTGGTGAAGTTTATGAGGTAGCTTATTTATAGGTAGCACAGGAATGGAGCACGTTATGGCTAATTAGGAGGCAAGTATAGTGCGCGTGGGTTAATCGCCGTCTTAACAATAAAGGTGCGTCAAGTTTGCCGGATCGTTAGGAACGTTTATGATAAGCACAATTTTCAACTCAGTCACCACGCAAAGCTACCTTGGAACGTTGACATACAAGTTAATAATAATGGAGCGAACAGTATACCAAGATAAATAAATGCTTTGGGGTAACTTATGTGGCAATGGCGTCAAAGCTAAGAAAAATTTAGCGAACAATATGCCAAGAGAAATACGCCGATGTAAACTGTGGCCTTTGCAAAAGAATGTGCAAATGTTTGAATTGTTTAAATGTGGCATACGTTAAATTTGTGTTCGAATGTTTAAGTGTGCCAAACGTATCACGGTTATCGTCTGTTTTGCTTGTATCTGGCATGAGGTCAACGTTAATTGATGTTTATATTTGCCTAAGATTATTTATTTATTTATTTATTTATTTATTTATTTATTTATTTATTTATTTATTTATTATATATTTGATTTGTATACATACAAGCACAAGGACACAGAGAAAAGAGGGAGAGAGCAAGCTGGCAACTGCCACCAAGAGGGGCACAACGCCTGCCTGCTCTTTCGGGAGGAGGGAAGAGACAGAGGAAAGGAAGTTAGGAGGAGAAAAAGAGGAAAGGAGATAGGAAAGTGAAGAAAAAATATTGACGAAGACTTGGACAAAAATAGGTAAACACACACACACAAAAAAAGGAACGCTTATAGACGGAGGTCAGCAGAGCTCGATGGGCCTGGTCGCGTCGAGATACACAACCTCTCGGAAAGAGGTAATCGTCGATGGTCGCGCATTTAAGTCCGAGGAATTTATATTCCTTAATCAGCAAAGCCCGCTGCGTAGTAAACGCGGGACAGTGTATTATAAGATGCTCAAGTGTTTCACATGAGCCACAAGCTGCACACAACGGACTGTTCACCCGTCCTTGACGGAATAAGCGTTCGCGCACCAATACTGAACCGACTCTTAGTTTATATAACAGTGCTCTGGAACGACGAGGCAAGCCACGACCACGAACACGGGGAGGAAACGATCCGTTCGCGACACGCTGGTCTGGGTGCTGCTTTAGGAGGTGGCGGCGTATAAGCAGACGAGCGTTGTCCATCGTAGACGAAATTTCCGGGCAGTCACAGTCATCATGATTACAAGATGAAGCGAGGCGATCAGCCTCTTCATTTCCAGCAATGCCCACGTGTGAAGGTATCCACTGGGCAGCTAGGGACCTCCCGCGTGAGAGAATTTTGTGGGCTGATTCTACGATGCTGCATAGAATAGGGCTGTCGGCCTCTTTTCCGATGAGTCTACTAAGGGCACGTAAGGATGACGACTTTCGATGTAGGCAGTCCTTCTTGCACGTACTTAAGGGCGACATCAATCGCTGCGAGTTCCGCAGTCACTGATGATGACGGGTGAGGTATTTTAAACACTCGTCTGATGTCTGTCGAAGGACAAAAGAAAGCTGCAGAAGCGCCGAGGCCGTCGCTGCGTACAGATGCGTCCGTAAATACTTTAACGTAATCTCCAAATTCTTCAAATAAGTGTGACTGGGCTAATTGGAATAGTGCCGAAACAGGTTGTTCACACTTTTTGCGTATTCCTGGAATTGACAGGTGAATGGGGAAGGTGCATTGACTGTGCCCTTTCGATGATGTCACAGAGGTGGTTTTGTCCGAATTGCCAGTAATGCCAGTAAACAAAGCCGCTATTTTCCCCATGCGAGAGAGCGGGCGCCGAATCAGCCTATTAACGAGTGCTTTGCCATCTGGGGCGCGGTGCATGCGCTCGATATGATGTAACGCTCTCTGGTCAGCTTGTAGCCTTAGGGGCAACTGGTGTGCTTCAGTGAGTAATGGAATAGATTGGGCCTCTCGAGGTAAGCCAAGCATGACTCGGAGGGCAACACGATGATCCCGTTCCAGTTGAGACATTAAACCAGGCGCAACATTCAAGACTGGCAAGGCATACATCACGCAAGAGAGTACAGATGATTGGTACACCTGTAGCGCTGTCGTCTGGTCAATGCCATCGCCCCTAGCCGTCAAGGCGGCCACATACTTGAACAGGGGCAGCGATTTGCGCCGCACAGAGGCAACAGCAGGGCGCCAAGAAAGACGATAATCGATGATTACGCCCAGGTAGCGGTGTTGCTGTACCCATTGTATCGGTGTGTCTTGAAGGTGTAGTCTGCTCATGCTTCGACGAGCGCGTTGTCGTCGTTCCCCTAAGAGTGCATGTAACGAACAAATATGCAAATTTTATTGCAAGCCAGTTCTTACGGCCTTAACAACAACACACTGCAGCACGCACTCAAAGGATTTAGAGATGTGTTTTAGGAGCGAAGCTCCTTATGCCGTGGGTCTGTCCATCCCCCGTTTGTTTGTAGCGTTGTAGTAGCCACCTCTAGCTCGTGAGAAGCGCGCGTTCTGGTATGCAGTAGAAGAAAAAGACGACGTTGACGAGTGACACTCTCGTGCGTGTTCGCCTGTGTGGCGTTCTTTCTTCTTTACTACGTCTCCTGTTTTTAACACGAAAGTGTTTTATGCCGGGGTCCACCACGGCTCCAATGACGCATTTCCGTCACGGATATGACGTTCTAAAATATAAAGACTAACATATGGCAAAGAAAAAACTATAAGAAAAAGTTCCGTCACCGGGAGTCGAACTTACGACCTCTCGATCGCCAGCACGCAGCGCGAAACGACTTCGCCACAAACGGCGTGTTCTCTACTGTGCTAACGGCGAGCTATTTATGTACACCATTTGCCGGCGGCGGTACTCAGAGATCGGCGGTACAGCGTGTTTTCGTTATTACTAGCGAGATGGCGCGAAGGTCTCGAAAAGCGCGCTTTAAAAGTAGTCCCCCACGCGGATTAGCTCGCGCCTCGACAGGGCGTGGTCGCTCGTGCGGGCGCTTATCTCGTGATCTCGGTGGCTTGTACGTCTTGCGCTCTGCCTGCAAGTTTCCGTTGAGAGCACGAAGGTCGCCTCGCTCACTGCAGCGGCCGCTTTTGCGAAAGGAGCGCGCTGCTCACACAGAAATAAGTTACAACTGTGACAGTTCGCGCTCATCCTGTGTATGTTCGTTCCGCGCGTCCTTTCTGCTTGAGCAGCGCATTGCGAGTTTCGAGCGGCTTGCTGTTCTTCGCGTAACATTACAATTTGATGCTGTAGCATTCATTCCTTCGCGCTTGGGGCGAAAGAATGCACAACAAACGCTCAACTAAGTCTGTGAAGACACGTTTCACTTTCGTGTTATACCGATTCCTATGACAGAGGGATCAGCCATGTCTTTTTTCAACGACACCCGAAGACAACATTTCAGAAGTAACGCGCCATGAGGCTCCCTCTTGGCACGCTTTCTCTTTAGCTCGGAGTCGCCAGATGGAAGACAAGGCTGCGGTACGGAGGACACGGAAGGCGGCGGCAGCGCGAGCTCGCAGACAGAATCCTGAGGTGAGAGCCCGCGAGGCCGCAGCTGCACGTCGACGCCGCGAAGCAGATTCCGCCGTTCGGGCCCGCGAGGCCGAAGCTGCATAGCTGCGGTGCGAATCAGATCTTCAAAACGTGAAGGACCGTGACGCGGCGAGAAAGGGCGCGTACCGGCAGGCAGAGCCCGAGGCTGTGCGAGCACGTGAAGTGGCTGCAAAACGCATCAGGCGGGCTCTGCCCGAAGGCGCCGACGCGCGCTTCCAGCGGGACTTCCTTGATAACAGTTTCGGCCATAGTTGCGGTGTGTGCAACAGATTGTGGTTCTCAAACAATCTAGTCACAATATCTTCCATCAAGAAGGACCACGCTCGCGCCAATGCCATCGCCGTGCTGCAGCGCGAGTTCGCTTCGCTCCACTCATCATCATTCTCCACGTGGATATACCGTGATTTTTTTACGAATGCCAGAGAATCTATTCCGCTGCTTCACGGGAACCATAAATGATCAAAGTAGGTGCAAAAGGGAAAATCGGGGCCCCAATTTTCAACAATAAAATATGCGTAGATGATTTACAGAATTTGTAGAAACATTTCCTGGAGTGTGATGGAAGCTTTGTAAAAAGCCATGATTTTATGTTAGCGAGTCACTCGCAGGAAATGTTTTAAAATATGTGGCACAAAACAGGAGACTTGTATTGTTATTTTAACTGCAGGAAAGAAGCGCCGTCGCTGATACATATAGGTTACGGTTGTGCAAGGTACCGCGCATGTCTGCTGTCTTTTCTTGCGTATTGTGTTCTCTGACGGGGCCATGTCTTACGTAAGTTTCAATTTCCTCCGCCGGAGCAAGAACACGCGCTATCTTTCTGATAATGCCGTTTTGATGCCACGTGCTCGCCCTACAGTTACACCACAGTTTTCGCTCACAAGCCTCGCTTCCTCTGCGTCTTCGTGGCCGTGTAGTGCAGGCAAAAAAGTCGCCGACAGAGAATTTGACCTATACGATTGCACGATTCTTGCTGCACTGTATACCTTCAGTTAGTTCCGCTTTCGTTGTAGTTAGAGCATCCAATCGTGTGTTCGCTAATCTATAGTCTATAGGAGACGATTGCCCAATGAGAGAAACAATGGACGAGCGGCTCAATAGATAAGACCCAGGCGCAGTCACCATTGATAAATTACTTCGCCGACAAGATTAATTAGTGAGGCCGTTCTGCTCTCTATCGTTTCCCTTCCGTTGCAGTCTTAGTACTAATCGAAGAGAGGTATTGCGCATTCAGCACCATTATTACACTCGCCCACTTTATGTGCTCTGTACACTAACGTGTGTGTGTGTGTGTGTGTGTGTGTGTGTGTGTGTGTGTGTGTGCGCGCGCGAGCGTGCTCTTATGTGCGAATGCATTTGCGTGTGTGGCCACATGCGCCTATTGCGCTTTGAATGCTCTCTGACAGCGTATAGCCGCCATTGATACCCGCCACGGTGGTCTAGTGGTTATGGTACTCGACTGCTGACCCGCAGGTCGCGGGATCGAATCACGGCCGCGGCGGCCGCATTTTCGAGGGAGGCGAAAAAGCTTGAGGCCCGCGCACTTAGTTTTGAGTGCACATTAAAGAACCCCAGGCGGCCTAAATTTCCGAAGCCCTCCACTACGGCGTCTCTCATAATCATATCGTGGTTTAGGGACGTTAAACCCCAACAATTATTATTATTAGCCGCAATTCATGGCATTCGCGCTAGCATTCATGCACACTCGTTAAACCTGTCCCTGAGAAAAACTCGAGCTTAGTCACTCTATTTTCAAATAATATGAAGATTAAACATTCCATTATTTGTCATAGCATCTTTTTTTCTCCTTCTTCCTAGCATTCGTTTAAACTGCTGCTGCGTTTTGTATAGGCGTCACCTATAATACCAGCAAGAACGAACGGAAAACCACATGGTCATCTCTGAAACGTACAGACTTAGGCAAATGCTGCGGGTTAACAATTCACTGTGCGAAGTAGCCACACCTACAAGAACTACGCGACAACGTAGTGTTACCCTAAATGCTAATAATAAGAGACTGCGCTCAATCGAAAATGCGAGCGCTCGATAGCACCGTGAACATCCTCGGGGTCTCTTTAACGAGGCACACTATTTAGCCTTGCTACAGTGCACAAAGCAGTCGGAGGTGTCAACAGGGAACACCACTAATGAGAATTCTGTTCGCCACAGTGCATCTCAAGGGACACAGCTTTCTTTCTTTCTTTCTTTCTTTCTTTCTTTCTTTCTTTCTTTCTTTCTTTCTTTCTTTCTTTCTTTCTTTCTTTCTTTCTTTCTTTCTTTCTTTCTTTCTTTCTTTCTTTCTTTCTTTCTTTCCTTCTTTCTTTCTTCTTTCTTCTTTCTTTCTTTCCATTGATTACAATACGCTGCCTATCGATCGTACCTCCCGCATATTTTGTTTCCTATTATGACGGTGGCTCTAGACATACTGAGGAAAGTCGCGTTCGTAATATCTCGCGATATCTTAGATTAATTGCATGTTTTGCACGTCTTTATTTCTGCTTTTTTGTGCAGACGACTATTAGTTGAAAGGCAACTTACATCTCTACAGTACAACGGATAACCACTGTACACCCCCATTTATGTGTCTATCCGTTTATTTATTTTTCTATATGCGGCCCCCGAAGAATGACCTTCCATTATGCACTTCGGCGAGACATCATGAATAATGATGAGGGCCACTGTGTCCCTGTTAATGGACTTCTCTTTCATTAAGGGATGCGGATATTTCTTTTCGCTTGTTTCACGTGCTTCTCGTTGTTGGCGACTAGTAAGAGAATACCGTCCATCACACGAACCTAAATTAGCCTCTCATCTTTTAAAGCGCTGTTCAACAAAAGGTCCTCTCCTGGTAGCAAGGCTGAACCGCGTTTAAGACCCTGGAGTACGCTGCACAGATTGTCAGAGCTAACATATACACGCAAAACAGCACTCTTCTTTAGCTTAGCTACGTGAATAATTAGTAGAATGCTTAAATCATAAAGGACGACTGTAAGAAAAGCATTAGACTGACGGTTTTCGCATTAGAGCAGTGCTTATGGCTTTATGTACAGGGGTGGTCAAAAGTTCCCAGGCCGCAACGCCCGGCCGAGGAGCGGCAGCTCGCTGCTATCGCGGCGCTGTTATCGCAATCACGCCTTGGCGCACGCTGGCGTCGAGCGTGTGCGTGGAAGGGGGGGGGGGGGAGGGGGAGGATTACATCCCTCTCCCTTTCTTGCTCTCCTTGGTAAGAAAGCGAGGTATAAACTTGGGTCGTCATGTTTCCTCACTGTTCGCTCTTCGAATACTGTGCAGCGTGTAGCGGGGCGACAGTGTTCCGGAAACTGACGCATCATGCTTGCGGCCACATTTCCTATACACACCGTCTAGCAAACCCATTACCATGGTTTTCGGCTTCCTGGAGAACAATATCGTGCGCTCAAAACTTTCCATTCGAACTGCGGGAGCTCTCTCAGACGTCTGCGCAGGCCAATTCGCTGCATACGAACATAGTCAGAGCCCTAAATGCATTCAGAAGAGCTTGTGTTGGGCCTAGTTGGAACATCTTAGCGGAATAAGCAGCGCTGCACAGAAGTATACAAATGAAAGATCGAACCGTGAACGAACAGGACGCACCATGTTTATTCCTGGATTTCTTATGAACGAGAGCAAGAAAGGGAGAGGGCTGCACACCCCCCTCCACGCACACGCTCGACGCCAGCGTGCGCCAAGGCGTGACTGCGATAACAGCGCCCCGATAGTAGCGAGCTGCTGCTCTTTGGCCGGGCGTTGCGGCCTGGGAACTTTTGACCACCCCTGTACATATGACCGCACGTTCACCCTGCTTCAACAGGTTCTGAAGCCTGAATGCAGGCTGTAACTTTGCCATTTCAGCAGAAGCTTTATCTTTTGTAGCGTTAGCTACACTTAACTAGCCGGAGCCGATTTCGTGTGGATCCTCATGAGCCGTGCTGCGTAGGCGTGAGGATCAGTGATATCACACAGCTGGCTCACCGGAGCCGGCATCTCAAGCGCTCTCCACCACGGCCGCGCGCGACTCGCCGCTGTTGGTCTGCGCGTTCTGGAGGAGTGGCGTCGTAGCCGCGGCAGACACTGGCGCCGGTGCGCACGCAGACTCCTCCACCGCCGCGCGCGACTCGCCGCTCCTGGTCTGCGCATTCGAGAGGAGTGACGTCGTAGCCATGGCAGACACACTGGCGCCGGCGCGCCGCAGCTATTCGCCTTCGCTGTGCAGTCGCCGTCTGACACTGTGCTGGAGCCGCTTGATAGCGCCTCTGACTGGCGTTTGCAGGTGGGTAACGCCATGGAGAAGGAGAGCGCAAATGCGGCTCAACGGCGCAAAAGAGCCGAGAAGCTTAACTCATAGGATACCGAAGTAGTCGCCTGGCAATTAGCGGTTCAGCGTATGAAGAATGAACAGAAGAAGGCTAATATTCCTAGACAATCTGAAAAGCTAAGAATAACCAGCTGAACCTTTGCTAACGCTACGTGCATCCTGGCATATCCGAGCTAAGCCACTGCAAATGTTTTTCGAAGTATTACTAGTAGAAAAAAATGCTGCCGATAAGAGTTAGAGCCATGAGAGAGTCTTAAGCTGTGTCTTGAATAGAGAAGATTCCTCTAGATTTTCGAAGTCTTTGTGAGTGCAGGGGCATCGAAATGCACTATAACACAATACATAATAGCGCTTATGCACCATGCATTCTAACACTTTAGCCAGCCCTGGCCGGTAAGAATTAATCCAAAGTCTCTTGCTACGACATGCATCATATTCACACGATGGCTTTCTAAGATAAATCTCCCATCACATTTGTACTTGCTGGTATGATCAGCCCCGACGTGTACTCATATACAACAGTCCTGACGTCTTCAGGCAGTACATGTAAGGCCATATTGAACAAAACTTCAGTTGTTATCAGGGAAGCTTATGTAATTACCGCGAGCACGAACAAACAATGAAAATGTACTTCTTTTACTTCGTCTGAACACACTCAATTCACAAAGCGCTGACAAGTAAATATGTTCACACGAAGTACCTGCAGATTCCGTACATTCAGTAGCGGCAAGTGCCGTTCTCATTTAGATGTCTAGTGAGTGCGTTTGTACCACCAGCATAATATGAACGCGAAGAATTGGAAAGCTAATACAATTCGTTATTTCGTTTTCTCATTGACGTGAGCTTTTGACAGTGCCGCCATAAAGAAGCCAAAGTGCAATTCTTGACTACTTCATGCATCAAAATTGCTTTCCCCCACGCTCACGTGTACCTCCTGTTCTGTTCTAGCTGGCTCGCTGTGAAGGGGTTGAGGTTTGTATTTCCTCGGATACTCCATTTCTATAAGCTAAGCCGCGTAATAAGAATACCAAAATAAATAAATGTACCTTTCATGACCAAGTGCCATATTCACACAGCGCTCGGACTACAAAGACGAAGATGAAGCCGCCCTGCTGATGATGTTTATTTATTTATTTATTTTACCCTCAGGGTTTGCACATTACAGAGGGAGGGGATGTTACATATCAAAAATGGGAAACAACACTTGATACAAAAAATCACGCCATATCCACTGATTGAATGATGATAAGTGGGCGAAGCTCGAGAGGGGGAGATCATCGGTAAAACCGTAACTCTCCCGTGAAAGTTCGCCCATTACATCATTAAGAAAGACGTGAGACTGTGTGCGTATATACAAATCAACTTTTATTTTGTTATTTTATTTTGTTCATTTGTTCTTTCGTTTCTTCATTTGTTCTTTCATTTCTTCATTGTTGGATGGATTGCGAGGTCCCTTCATTATGACGGCTTTATGATCCGTGAAATGAAGTGAGAGCGGTTCTTGTACTGGTTGCGCGCGCAGCCGCCGCCTTCCGTGCCCTCCGTTCCGCAGCCTTGTATTCCATCTGGCGACTCCGAGGTAAAGAGAAAGCATGCCAAGATGGCAAGAGTCTCATGGCGCGTTACTTCTGAAACGTCGTCTTCTTCTTCTACTGCATACCAGAACGCGCAGTAAAGAAGAAAGAATGCCACACAGGCGAACACGCACGAGAGTCTCACTCATCAACTTCGTCTTCTCCTTCTACTGCATACCAGAACGCGCGCTTCTCACGAGCTAGAGGTGGCCCCAACTAGGTGGTTACAAACCGGTCACTGAGGAAGGACAGACCCACGGCTTTAGGAGCTTCGCCCCTAAAAAATAAAGGAGCGAAACTTGAACAATTCACAGAATTCTACAAAATAGTTTACATATCAAGTATGTCAAAAAAAAAGAATGCAGCGGTAGCGATAATACCGGTAGCACATTTTCAAGAACCAAAGCAAAGAACAACAACAAGAAGAAGCCAAACCACAAGAATAAAAGAAGAAAACATGACATATATAACACGAAGCAGAATCAAACAGTGCCAAACATGTTTTGCGAAAAATCCCTAAAACGTGATGTGTCGGTTATAGCGGTAGCTGATTGTGGCAGTAGATTCCATTGGGATGAGGTTCTTGGAATGAAGGCATGCGAATAGGTTACGGTTTGCATCGAGGAACATGAACTTTTTGTACGTAGTCAATTCCGGGTAATACGAATGACGGGGGTTTAACAAACTGTTCACGAAGGTTATTGTTATGATAATAAATTTTATGAAAGAGACAGAGTCGGGCTGTTTTACGCCGAATGGCGAGTTCAGCAAGGTTGGACTGGGACTTCATTAGGGTAACGCTGGCTGTGCGGTTATAATTGGATAAAATAAAGCGAACTCAACGATTCTGGACTGCTTCCAGCTCATGTGTTAGTGTCGTGCCGCCAGGATCCCAGGCGGATGACGCGTATTCAAGCGATGGACAAATGTAGGTAGTGTAAAGAAGCTTCTTAGAAGCTTCTTTACACAAAGCTTCTTTAGAAGAAGTGCCCGTTTCGAAGATGTAATCATCTTCGAAACGGGCGGCGCAAAAACAAGGACAAAGGAAAGCTAAACAGCACAGGTGTGTAGTCTTTCCTTTGGCGTGTGTGTGTGTGCATCTGTGTATGTATTGCAGGAATCTGTACTTAAACAAAAACGCAATGTAATACTGTCATCTTTTATAAAGGCCGGACTCCGGCCGAAAGCTCAGCATAATTATGTTTTTCACTGTGACTTCCTGATATATATATATATATATATATATATATATATATATATATATATATATATATATATATATATATATATATATCAGTGTGTGTGGTATGGTGAAAGTGTGATAAATCACTCATGCATGCCATTCCCTTTTTCTGTACTATAATATTTTCACTAAATCGGATGGCTTTTCACGTGTTGCCTGAGCTTTTCTGCAGCTTTTGTCTTTTTTTACTCGGATATTTAAGTGCTTCGTCGTCTGAAAATGGGAAGCCGTGATATGCGTCGCAGAGACGAAATGATGAATTGTTGTTGTGTTGACGCCTGAAAAATATCGAAGGATTTGGCTTCTAACCTTGACTTTATTCTTTTCTCCTTAAAACTAAAACTTACTCGAACGTACGCACTTCTTCTGGTGAAAACAAGCTCTCGCCAAGTGCTGAAGTCGCATTGGGAGAACGCCATCAAAGCATCCTAGTCGTCAATTCACTCGGGACTCCCGGAAATCTCCGTCCATCTGACAGGGAGCGGCTGAATAAAATTTGGCTGTGCTTTGCATTGCAAATCGGCAGCGAGCCAATACAGACGGGGAACGTGGGCCCTGTCATTTTTCTTGCGCCGGGCACTTTACCCTAATGAAACGCGACCACGAAAGTCGGGACTCGAAACTCGCATAACTTTATAAAGGTGGTTAGTCGGGCGCTTTGGTAGTACTTTCTTCAAAGTATAAAAAAAATCAGATCCCTTCCAGTACTGTGAAGATAGAAGCTAGCGAAGCTGTGTATATGGTGGGTCTGGTGTACACTCTAAGAAAAAAGAGGACTCCTTTGACTCTTTTTCGAGAGTCCTGACTTCCCACGTATATCACTCTCTTTAAAGAGGTACGTGAATTCTCTTTGGGGGTCACTATACTCTCACAAGGAAGTCGCGTGACCCGCAAGAGAGTTAACGTGCCTCTTTAGGAGTCCTGACTTGCTACGTATATGACTCTCTTTAGAGAGGCATGTGAACTCTCTTGTGGGTCACACGACTCTCTTCTAAGAGTATAATGACCCCCAAAGAGAGTTCACGTGCCTCTTTAGAGATAGTCATATACGTAGCAAGTCAGTACTCTCGAAAAAGAGTCAAATGACTCTTTTTTTCTTAGAGTATAGAAAATGTTCGTATAGTGAACACATAGTGTCATTATTGTCTATACTTTAGCGAAGAAAGAAACCGACACTAAAACCCTCCAAGAAGTTTCTCGAGGGACCAAATAGTTTATGGAAATATTAACGTACACTTCGGAGTGAAAGCAACTGCGTAACATTAATATTGGTATATGTTCAGAATGGCATAATAATGTGATCGTGTGTTTCATGTTATGCGTAATATTTTTTCTTAGTGTGTGTTTCCTGTGTATGTCAAGCCATACAGAATATCTGAGTTTGGGCATGTACATGTGCACTTATTTTACCAGTGTGTACTTGCGCTCAACTACTTGTGACTCACGTGGCGTTCGATTGTATTGTGCTTGTAAACCTTGTGTTCTACTGTAGAACACTTTCTGCCCTCGTCTTTTTTTGTTTCATATGGCACCCGCTAATTGAGAAGGAGTAGCCCGTACCACCAACAAGGCAACAACCTTTCCGATTCAGCATTTCAATAATAAAAAGAGAAGATACTGGTGCTTCTCTTGCGTACTGCACATATTATCTCATCAACGACAGCCAGCGGCGATCTCACTATGAAATCCTGTAGTACACAAGAAACACCGTTCTTTCGAAAGTACTAAAAAATGGCATCGGATTCATTTCTTACACAAGTGTTTTTGTCTGAGGCAGAATTTGTCACGTTACCCTGCCATGTCGGCTAAATCATACACTGTGTGTTTACTTTTCCAACGTATCCATTTTTTTACGCAGAAACGTTGCATTAGTCTAGCTAATCGATTTGATGAAAATTGTTGTTCCGCCAGTACCTAGGCATCTAGAAATAAAAGCGAGGACGAGGAAGGCGGCCACAGATGTTTTACCAGCGTTCTGTCGGTCTCACGAAGTAGGAGAAAGAGGAGGAGAAAGTGAAGAAAAGGCAGAGAGATGTCAACTCTTGGCCAAAACCCCACAGTGGGTGTGAGCCGCAGTTGAAGGTGAACAAGAACAGATGTGCGTCCTGTTCGCTATTGTACTTTGGGGAACAGGGATCAAGGGACGAAAAATGCGCAAGAAGATGCAGGAATGTCTGGGAGGACACCGGGAATTCCACACAAACTGAATAATTTAGTTTGCCGTCCATTTACATACCGCTTCGATAGACATGTCATGAACCAAATGGTGACACCGGGGCCACTACCGTCCGAGGGATGTGGTATGTGCGCGTGTCGTGTGCGTGTTAGTTATTGGAGTTCAAAAGCACATGCGGAGCTTTTAAACATATAGCGCTTCGGTAAAAGGAAGCCAGAATCAAAGCAATACGCCAGTAAAATTACATTCCTCAACTCCATTTCCA
Source organism: Rhipicephalus sanguineus (assembly GCF_013339695.2). Classification (NCBI taxonomy): domain Eukaryota; kingdom Metazoa; phylum Arthropoda; class Arachnida; order Ixodida; family Ixodidae; genus Rhipicephalus; species Rhipicephalus sanguineus. Next base: position 66,323,410 of record NC_051183.1, read on the forward strand.
ACAAAGAGGAAACCCGGCAAACGTGCAACCTCTCAGACCTCTCTTCTCTAACAAAACCACTATTGCATTTCTTTACAAAGTTACTCCTCTCATGAGATCGCTCATTTTTTTTTTAACACCGAAAGTATCTCGCCCTCGAACACTACGCAGACGGTGAACCCAACAGAGCGTAGAACATCTGGGTAGTGTCATATCTTCTAGCGCCGTATTGACCAGGAAGCGCTGACAGACCAAAGCAAGTCGGCGTATGCACGCCATGCTGCCATCAAATTACTCTCCGAAAGCTGCTATACAAATACAGCAAGGAAAACGCTGCAATGAAAACTCGCGGCTGTCACCGCACGCTAGAGGGCAGTAAAGCGGACTTCCCTGTGATTAGAGTTCCTGAAACCCGAGTCGTAAAAGTCCACAACACCCAGCGGGCTTATAAATTTTCCTGGATCTTCGAAAGACCCGTATGCCGTAGGAGATCTTGCAGGCTTACTGAAAATGCGTTGACTGGAATGTTTTATCTTTTTGCTGAACTGTAGTTGTGACAAGTTTGCTTCAGCGTCTCCACTGCTCAGGGGGATTATCTGTCGTGTTTTGGAGGTAGTAGTTTCTGGTCAGTGGTCTATATTTCTCGGTCCACGCTATTGAGATAAAAAGCAGTAACAACGCTCATGTCCCTGTCAGGGTAATACTGGCGGTATTTTATGCGTGTAAAAAATGCTAAAGCCTGAAGGAAAATTCCCGTCTCTCTGGAAACCGAAACTTCGCGGTGACCGCGTAGTTCTGTTTAAAGGAAAGATTCACTCAAGAAGTGGGTGAGATGCTTGTATCTGTAGGTTAAGCTGTTTTTCTCCACCTATTTTCACATTTTAATCTTTCGGGTGTGGGCTGTTAGTTGTGTTTGAACAGCCAAGTTGTTGAAAAATAAGCACGTCACTACTGGCACCAATGGCTGGAAAGAATAAAAGGACAGAATCTTGTTAAATATGTTCACGTGTGGCCAGATGTTGCCAGCCCGCTGTCCCATGTAATCATATGGCAACGAAGCCTGGGAACTTTGGACCACGCCTGTACGTTGTTAATCTATCTTAAAATGCGCACATCCAAACTGCACTTCATCAGAGAGAAATAACTAGAGTTTTCGCAATATGTACTTATGCAAAAACAGAGAGAAACAATTCTTTGAGATTCATTTTTTTTTGTTTTTTCTGCGACGTGAACTATATTCACCTCATGTGCCATGAAGATCACGTTCGCCTTCATCGCTACCAAAACTCGGGTTTTTGAGAAAGGACATTCACTATACAAGTATCTATCTATCTATCTATCTATCTATCTATCTATCTATCTATCTATCTATCTATCTATCTATCTATCTATCTATCTATCTATCTATCTATCTATCTATCTATCTATCTATCTATCTATCTATCTGTCTGTCTGTCTGTCTGTCTGTCTATCTATCTATCTATCTATCTATCTATCTATCTATCTATCTATCTATCTATCTATCTATCTATCTATCTATCTATCTATCTATCTATCTATCTATCTATCTATCTATCTATCTATCTATCTATCTATCTATCTATCTATCTATCTATCTATCTGTCTGTCTGTCTGTCTGTCTGTCTGTCTGTCTGTCTGTCTGTCTGTCTGTCTGTCTGTCTGTCTGTCTGTCTGTCTGTCTATCTATCTATCTATCTATCTATCTAATCTATCTATCTATCTATCTATCTATCTATCTATCTATCTATCTATCTATCTATCTATCTATCTATCTATCTATCTATCTATCTATCTATCTATCTATCTGTCTATCTGTCTGTCTGTCTGTCTGTCTGTCTGTCTGTCTGTCTGTCTGTCTGTCTGTCTGTCTGTCTATCTATCTATCTATCTATCTATCTATCTATCTATCTATCTATCTATCTATCTATCTATCTATCTATCTATCTATCTATCTATCTATCTATCTATCTATCTGTCTGTCTGTCTGTCTGTCTGTCTGTCTGTCTGTCTGTCTGTCTGTCTGTCTGTCTGTCTGTCTGCCTGTCTGTCTGTCTGTCTGTCTGCCTGCCTGCCTGCCTGCCTGCCTGCCTGCCTGTGTGTGTGTGTGTGTGTGTGTGTGTGTGTGTGTGTGTGTGTGTGTGTGTGTGTGTGTGTGTGTGTGTGTGTGTGTGTGTGTGTGTCGCACACGAATGTATGGCGAGCGCGCCGACTGCACTTTAGTCACGTAGAACCCTATACAATTTTTTTTTGTAGGACCAAAAGATGGCCTGATGCTTGAGCAGCTCTTTGAAGTTCTCATTGACATTCCAATGCCGTTCTTTCGCACTGCACATCGATCGTGTTGGTCACGTGTACCCGAAAGGGGGTGGTCATGGCGAAGACAGCTGAATGCGGGCACCTTCAAGCCGACATAATTCAGCCGCCGAAAAATTTCAAAGCACGGAAACGTGCTCCGGCATAAAGAACGCGACGGAAGGACGTGCATGATAGTGAAATGACACTACACATTCTGAGATATGCTTCGGCCACAATCGAGAATTTTATTTTTCATGTGCGATATCCCGAACGCTACTCAAAATGTGACACATATGATCGTATTGTATTTATTCATTTACCCTTAATGCTCGGCAGGGATGTCACATAGGGAGCAGGGGGCGGGTTGAAGAGGTATAACGCAAAAAATAAGAAAAAAAAGAATAGAAAAGCTTCCGGCTGTTAAAATCTATGGAGGTGGATGGGCATCGGTGCTGACGGGCTCACTCCAGTCTCTGTTCTCGTCGCCGTTCTTAGTCGATTCCACTGTTCCTTTTCAGTACTGCTGTTCCCTAGGTGGAATTGCAGTGCCTCCGGTATCGGCCCACCATTCACCAATCGACAATATCACTCGATGACGTCATCACGTGACGTCACTATGACGGCAGAAGTTTGGGCAATATCTGAAGGCATGATCATCTTATGCGATGTCATCTTATGTTATGTGATGTCAAAGCGATGCCATAATGACGTCATTGTTAACACTTGACACTTGGCATTGTTAGTGTTGACGTCGACGGCGCCAACGGTCTCTTTTCTCACTTGACGAGACATCTAATGCTTCCGCCTTATTAAATATAGCAGTTGAGTTCTAGTCGAATATAATTTAACGGCACCACCGTCGGTAGGACAGTGTTGGTAGATGAGGCAACGGAAGCCACCTTGTACAAAATTTTTGCGATCATTGAGGCGAAAGCCTTAGATGCCTCATAAAACACGAAAATTGACAAACACGAGGGATGCAGAAGATCATCATCACGCGATGACGTCATCATGACGTCACAGAGCATAAAAATTTGGTATGTCCTCATGACGTCGCATAAGTTGACGTCACATGATGAAGTAATCAGAGGTAGGTCTTCGGTGTTTTCGGAGTTTATTTTTCTTGAAATTCGGAGGGTGTTTTTCGGAGTTTATATTTTTGGGAGGAAATTCGGCATTTACCGGAGTTTATTTTAAGTAACTCTCCGATTCTCTGAAATTCGGTGTTTAATATTGCATTATATGTTGTAGCATTAGTAGCTTTATTTCCAATGAAAATGCGTTGCATTGTGCTGATAATCCTGTTTCTCCATCCTTTACTTTTTTTCTCATTTCCTGTTCATTTACCCTGGTAATAAGGCTGCTGATGTGCACTGATGTAAACCCACCAAAAATAATTTTGGGGTGCAGGAGCTAGTCAAGCTGCTTCTCAGCTTTTTCTCCAGCCTCTCTTGTCTTCTTTATAAAAAATAAAGGACATATTATTATTATTATTATTATTATTATTATTATTATTATTATTATTATTGTTATTATTATTACTCTCATTACTTCGAAATCTTAGATGAAATGATATCTCAACACGAAAACATGCGAACACACTAAGTGTATTTCGATGTCTGGAAGATTTGAACGCACAAACACATATAGATACAAGCACAAATACTTGAATAAAAAACGCCTGCGTTTGTTCATATTACAACCTTAAAGCTTCTTATAATAGGCGCAAGCATATTTTACGAGGTTTCTGCCGCTGATGGAGATGCGCTGCTTTCGATTGATGACGCTCAGCTTCGAAAATGTGCTTTGAACATTAAAAATACCCTTTTAAAATTGGAGTTTATCGGATAAATTCGAATTATCAAAATATTTACCGGCTAGTGTTTATAACATTTTTTTCGGATTTATCCAAAAACACGGAGCCCTAATCATAGGACATCGTCGTTTGGTTAAGTGTGGGCCGATCACGGAGGCAGCTAAAAAGAAGGTGAGGTACAGAAAGTTTGCAATGCCTTCGATCTCGGAGGCAGTGTAAAACCACGTTAGGGGCAGAAAACATTCGGAGGCGGCCGTGGGAGGATGCACATCGGCGGAGAAGAAAAAAAATCACAGCATATCCACGGAGTGAATGATGATGAGTGGGCGAAGCTGCGGTGGTTCATCGGTAAACCGTGAATCTTCCGTGAATTCTGCCCAGTACATCATCACCGACGTGAGATCGGGCGCGTTTATACTAAAGGTTTGATCAGTTATGACGACTTGCAGCTCACTTTAATTTTACATGTACGCTGTGAATTTTCATTGTTTAGAAAACCATTGCTTTAGAAAACATCTGGCGTCTTCCGTTAAGCAGCTGGCGTCTTTTCGTTTTGCTTTAGAAACATCTGGCGTTCTTTCGTTTTGCTTTTACAAAACATCTGGCGTCTTTCGTTGGTTTATTTCAGGGCTGGGCAAAGATACTTTGAAATTGTATCGCGATACGATACAAGATACTCAGGCAAGAAGTATTGGAGATACAGATACAAGATACTACCGCAGTAATTGTATCCGATACGATACTTGCCAATTGTATCTTAAGATACTTCGATACATTCGCAAATTTGTTATTAGAGACCCCCTAATGTAGTAGCGAACGCATATGCACGAAAAGGTTTGCTTGAAAATTTCTTTAATGTGACCAATTTTGTTTAATTTTAATGAAATGTGCGTTAGTATTTCAAAAGTATTGTCCTTCTTGCTCCAAGTGCATTAGTTACTTCCGACAGAACTTATTGGGGTCTGTTTTGGCTGCTTAACAGGACAGCTCTTCATTGATAGCGGCTCTTGCTTGTCATTTCTGTAATTGATGGGAGTCACTGCTCAGCTTGCCGACCAGCTAGCGGGTTGCGATCTAATCACAAGAACTTCAATACGAAGCCTTCGCACGATGGCGCAAATACCGGTGTGGAGTTTTACCTTGTCTGTAAAAGACCGTTCACGCAATACCGAACCACCGGTGTACAGTATAGTAACAACGTTGCTGGCGATATTTTTCGTTACGCACTTTGTATGCGTAGAGCTCATAAAACTGCAATGACTTTCATATTCTACTTATCTGCTGGCGTAAAGGGTTCGTTATCAATATATTCACTAACGTGCAATCTTCTAACTATTTTTCTTCAACGAGAGAATATGTTTCACCCCAGAAATGCCTAATACCTATTGTATTGTCACGTGGTGGTAAGGATAAAGAAGGCGGCAGTCACTCTGGTAGAGACTAAACTGCTCACTGGACAAACTTGTGCCCAGAAAACTAAGCAACTCACAATACAAGCAAAGCACTCTGTACACTGATAGCGGCAATAAATGTCGTTGGCCTTCGGTATTCTGATCACAGACGGAAACGCGTGGTCACATCTGCGATCGAACCTTCCAGCGTTACCGATGGTGCTCGCGTAGCTCCCGAATGAACTACAGTGCTCGCGTCCTGCGCATAATTTTAATAATAATTGTTGCAGTTTTACATCTCAAAACCACGACATGATTATGATGGACGCCGTAGAGGAGGGCTCCAGAAATTTCGACCACCTGGGGTTTTTTTAACGGGCTCCTAAATCTAAGTACACGAGCCTCGAGCATTTCGCCTCCATCGAAATGTGGCCGCCGCGGCTGGGATTTGCGCGTAATCTTAACAGAACAATCTGAAACAACTGCGAAGCTTCCGAAACATCGCGACGTGTCTTGAGCTGAACGCTGCTAATAATGTTTTTGCAGTTTAAAACCCGTTCCCACCAAAATAAGAAATGAGAGCGCGTGGCAAGCTGCACAAACCTTCGCAGCACAGCGCTGCTATTCACGGTATTGCACCTATAGTCCGATTAACTGGCGTAGTAATAGTAAAAAAATTAGGGAGGCCTAAAAATTACACCATCTCCCGCTAAAGGGGACCATGAGGCGATGCGAAGCCGGAAGCACTTGCACGATCGCGTTCCGTTGGCGTTTCGTTGGGCATGCTACCGACCCTCGCGTCGTGGAACGCGAAGAGGGACGCCACGCGCGTCGTATCTTCCATCTAGCCTGGCCGTTCTCACAGGGCGAGCGGGGAACGCTGTCGACAGGCGGGCGAGAGGGGGGCAGCGTGGGAGAGGAGAGGGAAGCAGAGGGGACGCGCATGCGCTCGAGCTCATCGTGGCGTTGCGCAGGAGAGAATTTCGGCATGTCTAGCCCACGTTTCAGAGGAAGAGTGGAAAGGGGGAGGGGAGAGGGGAAGGGCAGAGGGAAAGTGGAGAGGGGAGGGAGAGGGTGAGTGGAGAGGAGGTGTGTGGAGCGGGTATGCGCATGCGCAGTAAGGGTGGTCAAGCCGCACACCACCACCACCACCACCACCACCACCACCACCACCACCACCGGATTGAGCTCCGCCTTAAGATACTTCGCATCTAAAAAGGAAAACAAATCAAATATATCTAAATAAAATAGAAAATTCGTTCTGTATCAAACATTCATCGCGAATAAGTATTGAAACACAATAGAGGCGGCACCCTTAATAGCTATGACAATTAATCGTGAAGCATCTTGAACTTACTTGTTAATGTAAGACAGTAAAAACATTTGGTGCCTATCAAAAATTGACTGAAACGGCTCGTTGGGACGCTCATGAGAAAAACGGATCATTTGGTATAGCAATGTTTTTCGAATACCCTTCCTAACAACTTGAAGATGGCTCATAATTATTTCCATAATTATAAGGCAAACTCAATTTCGCTCTTTCACTAAGCAGTAAGCAGGACGTTTGGTACTGCATACTCAGTGCGCGCCCACATGATTACATATTTGTTTTCAAAATCACCTCGCAGAACAGTAAGCTAAAGCGAAATATAAATGTGCAAACAGTAGCAGAAATAAAGCAGACAGTTCAATGTAAGAGTAAAGCAGAGAACGTATTTTGGCAGCACGTTACAAGAGGCGTATTTGTGCGACCAGACCGGAAAAAAAAAGGTTAGAGCCCCAGGTAATGTACGGGAGGCCAAAGAAGGACAACTAAGAAAGAACTTGTGCTAACGATCAAATTATGATTTCAAAAGCTCTTTGAATAAAGATAGCAGGAAGATAATAATAATAATTGTTACGGTTTAGCACCCCAAAACCACGATGCGATTATGAGAGACGCCGCAGTGAAGGGCTCCCGGAAAGTTTGACCACCTGGAGATCGTTCAGGTGCACCTAAATCGAAGTGCACGGGCCTCAAGTATTTTCGCCTCCATCGAAAATGCGACCCGCCGCGGCCGGAATTGGATTGACAGCAGGAACAAAAAGATACGGTACACGAACATATATTCTGTTAGAAAAGCGCTTCATCTATTAGATCTCGCATCGGTACTAGTGGTGCTACAGTTAGGATCTTATTTGCACATAAGTCAATCGCATGTAAGTCGAACTTACATCCACAAGATCCTTCATATCGGTGATGTATGAAAGCCACGAGAAGCAAAGCAACCCTATGCTTCAGATTTCGTAAGGAAGCACTGCGCAGGGGAGCGGCATCAGAATTTGCGCGATAGTCGCCGCACGCATTGTGGTACGCGGCACTGGACAGTGGATAAGGGTAAGTATCATGACACTGGCACACGAAAAAAGAAAAAAAATTCGAGGGGGAAAACGAAAGGCACGTGAGCTAAGCTGGACGTTCGCGCGCTTGTTCTGTCGTGACTACGCGAGCGCTGTCAAGTTGCTCTGCTCCACCAAAACGGACGCGCACACTTCATTGCCTGCCTTCACTGGTGGACTTTGTCGGAAAAATAAAATTATGTCACTGCGCTGAGTTTTACTAAGGCGCTTTCGTAGCACCAGTACCAGCTTGAGAAGCGGAGTTGAGCCAGCGATTATTGTTTCGTATGCTGGTATTCCTATAGGAGTATCTTGTATCTTAAGATACACGATACATTATTGAATGTATCGGAAATACAGATACAGATACTCGTCTTGCGAGACGTATCGCGATACAGATACAAGATACCCAAAGAGTATTTGAGATAGTATCTAAGATACATGTATCTTCGATACTGCCCAGCACTGGTTTATTTCATCAATCAACGGCGTTTTGAACAAAACTTTTATTGTTTATTCACGCACAGGAGAAATCTCACCAGGCACTACCTTGGAGGTAAACAATGACTGCTAATGGGAATGAGAGACAGAAGAAGTCGGCTTTTTTAGCTAACACTTACAACTTCTACTTCTACTAACGTTCCTACTGGAACATGCCAATGGCTGCTAATGGGGAATGAGAGACAGAAGAATTCGGCTTTTAGTTAATGCGCACGCTGCGAATTTTTTATTGTTCAACAACGCACAGGAAAAATCTCCCACCGGCACCACCTTGGAGGTCAAAGCGTAAGACTGGTTACGCACTACGACTACTACGACTACGACTACGAGGGACGAACGGGTGCCGCCTTAAGGAGCTTCGCCCCTAAAAAAAAACGAGGTGTAGAAAGCTTACAGCGTTTGCGATCTTTGAGGCAGTGCAAAAGCGCCCAGGGTGCAAAAGATGGCTGATCCCTCTGCCATAGGAATCGGTATAACACGAAAGTGAAACGTGTCGTCACAGAAGTAGTTGATTGTTATAGAGCATTCGTATATGAGAGCTTTGTATGTCTATTGTTGTTTGGCAGATATAGCACCGCTCGTTGTGGACGCACCCACGTTGACGCCTAGTGGCACATCTCCGTACCGACGACTAACGTCCATGACGCTTGCGGTAGCTGAAGTTCTTACCATATACGTGGACACCGCCTGTAGTGAATCCCGCGCAAAGATGGCATCAACAGGCACATAATAAACACTGATGCTCGATATGCACTCCTTCAAAGCGTCGTACACCGCGAAGAGAAACGCCACGCGCGTCGTGTCTTTCCTCTAGCCTGGCTGTTAATTCAAACAGGGTGGGCGGGGAATGCGGTGCGACAGCCAGGCGAGCGTCTATGAGCTATCTTCGATATGGATGGATGCTGTGAGCGAGGCTTGGGCTAAAGCCACCGCCCGGCGGTGGGTTAAAGCGTTGACGATATTACACTTCTATTGAAGATGCGCCGAATGGGACTGACGTAGCAACGGCGTTTTTGAAAGACTAGTCTTCCTGGGATACTTGAACGGAGATATTTTGCTCTGTCTGTCTGTCTGTCTGTCTGTCTGTCTGTCTGTCTGTCTGTCTGTCTGTCTGTCTGTCTGTCTGTCTGTCTGTCTGTCTGTCTGTCTGTCTGTCTGTCTGTCTGTCTGTGTCTGTCACACCATTCAGCCACCCGGCCGAAGTTTAAGCAAATGCTGAACGCCCAGCCATATTGAACTGGTAGCTGCGTTCATACTTGTGAACATTGTCGATCAAAAAATTGGCCGCGTATCTGCGTGCTTCGCTGCAAATGTCGTCTAAAGACGATAGAAGAGGCGCTGCGTGAGATATGAACGCCATCTGGAAATACGTCGGGAAACGTGAATGCTGTGTTGCGGGCTGGTAGTCCCGGCGCAGCAGCAGGCGAAGACCGGCGGTGACCAGCGCGACCGGAGGGGACGCCAGCCAGCCCGAACACGCGGTTTGGCGCGAAGCGCCGAACGGAAGAAACGTCCGCACTCAACGAGTACTCTCCACACACTCTTTTATATTCACGTCGCCTGGGTAAAGCAGGAATGCCAGAGCGGCGCCCCATGGCATTCGTACAGTACAATACTCAACCGAAACCGAAACACAACAATGAGCTCGTACAGAGGGCACGGAGGAAGCCAAGTTTCGGCGCAGTCGCATTTTCAGCGCAGCTTAAGAAACTAGGGTCTCTATAATTACGTATCTATGTATTTTCTATTAAAAGAACACACCACCTAATAATTACCTAGTGATGTTGCGCCTCAGATATGCGTAATGTTTGCTTTTTGATCAACAATGTACACAAGTTTGAACCTAGTCAGCCGTTCACGATGGCTGGCCCTTGGGCAAGTGGTTCAATTTTGGCCCAGTGGCTGAATCGAGGGACGTGCCGAGGAACAGAAGGACAGACAGACAGACCAAAATTTCTGCGTTTAAGTTCCCCAAGAAAGACTATCGTCTTTAAAAGCAAGTATTACGCATATCTGAGGCGCAACATCATTACCTAAGTATTAGGTGGTGTGTTCATTTAAAGTCCGTAGTGTTTCTTAGGCTTCGCTGAAAATGCGACGCTATGCACGAAAAAGTCCTCTGCCGAATTTATGGTGCTGCCACCTGGCAGTGGCCCTGTGAACAGCATCACGGGTGGCCGCGGATGAAACGAGGACTCATGTAGTACGGGTGGCAGAAGACTATCCCCTTTCGATGACATTTGCAGCGAAGCACGCAGATACGCGGCCAATTTTAAAGATGATAGTCTTTCTTGGGATACTTAAACGGAGAAATTTTGGTCTGTCTGTGTTTCTGTGTGTCGGCACGTCACTCGATTCAGCCACCCGGCCAAAGTTGAACCACTTGCCCAAGGGCCAGCCATCTTGAACTGGTACGGCTGTTCATACTTGTGAACGTTGTCGATCAAAAAGTAAATATCACGCATATCTGAGGCGCAACATCACTAGGTAAGTATCAGGTGGTGTGTACTTTTAATAGAAAATGCATACATACGTAATTCTAAAGACCCTAGTTTCTTAAGCTGCGCTGAAAATGCGACTGTGCTGAAACTTGCCTTCGTCCGTGCCCTCTGCACGAGCTGATTGTTGAGTTTCGGTTTCGGTTCTGTATTGTACTGTACGAATGCCATGAGGCGCCGCTCTGGCATTCCTGTTTTACCCAGGTGACGTGTAAATAAAAGAGTGTGTGGAGGGTACTCGTTGAGTGCGGACGTTTCTTCTGCTTCAGCGCTTCGTGCCAAACCGCGTGTTCGGGCTGGCTCGCGTCACCACCGGTCGCGTTGGTCACCGCCGGTATTCGCCTGCTGTTGCACCGGGACTACCAGCCCGCAACACAGGACTCATGTTTCCCGACATATTGCCAGATGGCGTCCATATCTCACGCAGAGCCTCTTCTATCGTCTTTAGACGACATTTGCAGCGAAGCACGCAGATACGCGGCAATTTTTTTATCAAGCAACCGTGGCACTGGCATCGAAAAAAAAAATGCAGGGCGCGTTGCACAAATGAAAGTCAGGCGCGCCGCGGTTCCAGGGGAGGAGCTCACATCTCTTCTAATGGTTAACCCAGTATACAGTAAGTGCTCGCGCAATGCAAACGCCTGAATTGAGAAACACTGCTCTTTGTAACGAGCAAGATATCTCTTTGATAACCGCAAGCTGTTCGCAAATCATGTGAGCTATAGCTTTAGAAAAGTTGCGAAAGAAGCTTGTACTATGCCTGCGGCTGGAACAAATGGAGTGTCAATCGGAGCACCACGTGAAGTGGGCTCCAACAACAGTGTACCCTTCACAATCCTCCATCCACGATTGAGGGTCAGCTTACTGCACTCCCACGTACTACACTAATGGTACATTCGACTGGTCGCTTTCGAGTGCTCCGCAGGCGGTAGAAAGTCTGTAAAATAGCAACTAACCATTGCTACTAGCATTATCGGGTCAAAACAAGATCAGGACGGAGAAACATGACTTGCACGTCTGTTCGTTCTCGTTGAAGAGGTTTAAAGCTGTTGAATCCAACAGTTTCAAACACAGCCAGAGCGCTCTCAAACGACCAGTAGGATGTACCATAAATTTAACAGCTGTTTAACTTGGGGTTCAGCTACAAACCATTCGTAGGAACTCGCCTAACTCTGACGTCACAGCGCGTCGCCTATCAACCACCTCGCACGTCTGCGCCTACAGCGCGTTGGAGGAAGGAAAGGAGGAGAATAAATGAATGAAACGAAATAAAATTTCTTGGCGAGGCGGGATTTCGCACCCCGCTTCCCACATGCCGAAGGCTAGCCTCGTTACCACTCGGCTATCCAGGCACGCCAGAAAAGCAAGGATTTATAGGAACCATATGATTGCTTTGCTATATAGTGGGCGAGAGAACGAGCGAAAAATAAAGAAAAAAGAAACACAGAAAAAGAATTAGAGACAGAAAGAAAGAGATATAAAGAAACAGAAATTGATTAGAAATAAAGCATAGCGTAGCCACGTATAGTATAGTATATCAAGGGATAAGAAAGGGAAGTAAGGGTCAGGAGGAGTGAATGGGGAAGGTGAACTCCACCTCCTCTGTTGTTTCCTCAGCCTTCGCACGACTAGTGCGGAGGTGCTCCAATTTTTCTTCCGAGCCTGGTGGCACACATGTCACCATCCCGTTATAAAGGGGACGCTCATAGCATCCATCCATTCATCCATCCATCGAAGAGCACTGTGAAAGCAAAGTGTGAAAGAGAAAAGGACGTGTTCATGTAGGCTTCGCTATGTGTTAAAATTTCTTCTGTTCATGAGTGTTTCGTGGAAATTGTTGTCGAAGTGCGTGATGTGTATAAGACGACTGACTGTGATGAAGATGTGATATGTTTGTTTGATACATAAACGCACATGAAACGGACATGATCTGCGATTCTTGGACTATCTGGACCTGTAGTCAAGAAGGCAATAAAGAAGAAAAAAGAAGTTTGGAGGTAGCTCAGTCGGCTCAACGCCCGCCAGCCATCGTCGCAGACCGAGAGGTCATAGGTTCGACTCCTGTCAAAAATTTCTTTTTCTTTGCCATCCGATGGCGTTCATTTTGCTGACGTATTTCCGTGACGGAAATACGTCATGAAAGTCTTGGTGGACCCCGGCATAAAAAAAAGCACTTTCGTGTTAAAAACTTTCGGAGGGGGACGGGGGTCATCAATACATTGACTGAACAGAAAAACAAAGAAAAAGAAATATGGCTTTCGTCTTCGAGTCGTCTGAGGCGGTTGCATAAGAGACCCCGTGAATTTTTATTTCGTTTCCCCCTAATGGCGTCCCCTATAAACCACCGGGAGCCCCGTCCCGCATCGCACAACTTTTGTCAGGAAACAATTCGGCATCGAAGTGACGGCCATCTGATCCCCACTTCGCTGGATTGCTTTTTCTTCGGCGCCGGCCAAGAAGCGCAATCTCTTATCGCCGAAACGCGAGGAACCTTGCTCTCCCGTCCGGGTCGTTCCTCGAACGCCTTCCGATCGTTTCGACGTTCCCGGAATACTCGGAAGAAGATTTCGCCCGGGTTTCGCTCGTTGATGGTTCTTTGTTCTTTTCTCTGCGGAGGAATTTGTCGCGACCCGCCACCTTGGTGCTCCGACCGAAAGTGCTGGTCTTTGGACCAATGAAATACTTGTGGAAACTCTGCATCGACCGATGTAATGTTTTTTATTCGTGCTGGGGAAAGATCCCGAAAACAGGACGTAAGAATACAGGGGACGAACCAAAGAATCTTTCTGCATCTTAGGATGTTTGTCTTACTTAACCGCTGTGAGCATGACGCGAAACCCAGCCACAGTACTTTTTGGTATGCTGTGGGGCTGTTTCATTTGTGAATAGTTTTGTCAACGAATTTCTACGTAAAATTGACTTAGTTAGGAATCCTAAATTCTCATTTCCCCCTTTTTTTTATAGTCTACTTTCGATTGTAGTCTTTATACGCAAAACGAAGGGGAAAATGTAGTTTCGTTGTATTTATTAAGAAAGTGCGCTTCGGCTTTGTGAAGTGGTGGAGCAGCTGCGAGTAAAACTTTGCATTAAAATTACTAATATTCCCTCCTTACGCGCTTAGAATAAAATCTGAAGCTGATAAGCAAAGCAATTTTGATTAGATTAAGGCATAAGAAAGACCAAGAGCATCTAAAAGATGCTAATCAGGGGCGTAGCCAGAAATTTTCCCGGGGGGGGGGGAGCTGGGAGGGGTTCAGTCACTCTTTACGTATGTACATGCGTTTGTTTATATGTGTGTGCGCGCGTCTATAAACATGCAAAAATTAAAAAAAAATTGGGGAAGGGGTTTGACACCCCCTCTCCCTGGCAACGCCAGTGATGCTAAAGATATTCTCGCAAGCTGGTTTTCGTATTAAGCCAAATATAAGTCACCTTAATGTTTCGTGTCTCAATCTATCACGTCTCACACTGCGGCTTGCTGTCTTGTAAGACGCCGGATCCCCGATTGTAAGACTTAATGCTTTACCAAGCATGATGGAAGCTTTCGCCTTCAAGTGCTACAGAGAGTGTAACATGCTGCACTTATTCTGTTTTATTCTTTGAGAAAAAAAAGGGAACGATTCAATGTACCTTGAACTCTACTGTGAGAGGTTGTATATGACATATGTATGCATCATGATTAACTAAAACATCAAGACTCTCTAAGGGGGTCGACTTTCACCAAGGAGACGCAAGTTTGTGTCACCGGTTTCTGAGGTAAACACTTGTCCCTTCATGTTTCATCTCAGATTCTCACATCAATATACTGCCAAAAGAAATATTTTAGTCAGAAAAGGCAAACTTCTATTTATTCCAGTAGGTTTGGAACTTACGTTAGCCGACAAAGTATTGGCGCTTCCAACGTAGACGAGCAGGTCTATGACACTATAGCCTCGCAATGGCAGTAAGATACGCGCTTGTCGTCAATGGTAAATTTTGATAACAACGCAAACAACGACAAATAAGATGTAATGGTAGCACGTGCGTGTGCTTTTACTATACTCCGTTTCACACATCAGGTGCAACGCGGTGAAAGCTACGCAGGGAATTCGGTCAGCAAAATGTATAACTCCGCGCTTCTCCAGGTCGGTTTTCGTCGCTGTAAGCTATGGCGATTCAATGCCAGCGTTCCTTAAGGAACGAAGGAAGGCTTCCATCGAGGCGCCCTACGGTAAACGCTCGCACAAGAACCCGCGCGACGCGTCGCGATGGCGTGCAAATTAAACAGAAAAAAAAAACGAAATGAATAAGACGCTAAGCGATCCAGCCGTATTATCAGCGTCGTATAAAGGGGTTTGTTTACTTGTAAGATACAAAATAACGTCATTTATTCGGCAGCCTAAAAATGAAAGGAAAACATCTGTTCTGGGTGGTAAAAATATTCAACTACTTCTTAATACCAACGCATCTACGCCAAGAAGTCTGGCTACACTTCACAGCGTTGCACCTGACGTGTGAAAAAGTGGAGACATCTTCTCGAGCCATTGAAGGAATATCAAGCATAATTCAGCGTATGTGTGTATTTGTGTGCGTGTGTGTTTATCCCTTCTAGTATGTATTCTTGTTCATGCTTCCATGTCACTTGTTACTTTATTAGTTCCAACACTAGGAAACCGGCACAAAATAAACAAAGCGAGACTAGACGAGACTAGCAAGATTGTGTGAGGAGAGTATTTCATTCTAGGCAAGGCTACACAACGATAGTAGTTCGTTTAAGCTGAATTATGGTTCTCGCTTGGCCGCAAATTTTGCACCATGATATTATCTGCTAATTACGCTTGTTCGTGATCAAATATCCGTATCTGTTTTCTGATATAGGGGCCTTAAAAAATGTTTACACCCGTTAAGCAGGACAAGATTGCGATATCAGCTTGCGGCAGTGTCTCTCGAAGGCGCATGAGTTAGCTTATAAGTACAGCAGCACTTATTTCTTCAGCGTGAGCAAAGGCTGAGACTCCAGCTCAGCCCACGAAGTGCTGTACATTTTGAACATGGGTGAACTGCGCGAAGACGGGACAAGAAAGTAACCACACATTCTTGTGCCGTCTTTGTGCGGTTTATCCAGGTTGAATATGTACTAAAAAGCCCAGCCTAGCGCCCTACTGCAGTACATTTCGCTCGTGAGCAACCGCAATCGCTATCGTGTATACGCGTAGCATTAAAAATTACACTATCTCCCACTCAAGGGAACCACGATGGGATGCGAAGCAGCATTGGGGGCGCACGCCAAGTTTCCGCTACGTTCACTCGGCGTTTCCGTTAGTGTGTGAGATTTGTATTTAATGTTTATGTTATCAGTACGTTGTGTTTGTGCGTTGTTTTCCGCTAGCGCATTTCGATGCTGACGCTTGGCTTCGACGTCGGCGTTCCGGACCTCCGTATTTGCAGCTCGAAGTTGCCGTTTCGCTTGCGTTTCCCTGGCTCGGAGTTCGCGATCACCTTGCCTGCACAGCCGTTTGCGTTCGGCATCGCGAGCCCTGTACTGCTGCTCCGCGGCGATCGCGATCTCGGCAGAGGTTGGAGTGTTGCTGCAACTGGCGCCGACGTTGACGTTACAACTCGTCTGAACGGGAGGGAAGCGAGAATGACGGAAGCCGACCGAGCGCGCCCGCTTATATACACATGAAATGGGGGAGGGAGAGGAGAGAGTGGGTTACAGGCTGTATTTGGCTGCGGCGCGGCTGCATCACGTGGGAGGAGAGGCTGCGCCGCGGCTGCAGCGCGGGGAAGGAGAGGAGAGAAGGTGACCGAACACCTGTGTAAAGGAGGAGAGTGGGAGAGAGAGTAGGCGCATGCGCAGTGGAGCGCGGACGCCACCACCGCCACCGGACACTGCCCCGAGCACAAGCTGCTTCGCATCTAATAAGATCTTCCAACAAATCTGTAGCGCAAACTCTGGAAGGTATCAACGAAGGCATCTCGGTACGGGACGAAGTGCAAGGGTTGACGACAAACACGGGCCTGTGTTCGCAACACTGTGCTTCTTTAGTTTTAATTTTTTTTCGCCGCCTCCTTTGCTTCCGTTTCGCGCAAACAATTGGTCTACATGAGAGCCGCTGTAATGAACTAATATAAATGAGACGCTGCTCTCAATTTCCCCACTTTCCAAGGAGCTCCCAAGGCCAGATGTTCGACGTTCCTATCTTTCTGCGTTCTCACTTTTCGTTTCTTGATCTCAGGAGAAAAAACAGAGCCGCTCCTGCCATCCACACGCTCTGTTATTTTATTGTCCATACTTCAACACCTCCGGTTGTAGACGAGGCGCGTCGTACACAAACAGGGCTCGGTGGAGTGAAACCCGACGAAAAATGTTGACAGAAAGAGCTCACGAATGGAACCGGATGGAAGTGAAAACGCAGGGAGAACGGATATAAGCACTTCCTCCACCGCGCCTCCTTGCGGAAATAGCGCAACGCAAACAACGGCTGTACCTCCTTCCCCCACCTTTGCCTTCTTTCTGCAGTCTCCAACGTTAACGTCTAGTATTACATACGCTCGCCCTCACGTATGTGCACGTAGTGTTGACGGCGCAGAAGCCCGCTCTGCACCGGAAAGCCAGAAGCCCTTATGGGAACCTGCATGTATACGGGCAGCGGATGAACGGCGTTGTTAAAGTCCTCTCTCTTTTTTATTCATGTTATCTTTGCCGAGGGAACATCGTTGAAACAACGCAGACACTGCACTCCCGGGTCGCTGCCGCGCATTCCGGAAAGTAACCTCAACAGCCATAAAGCAGCAAGTACGGCACGCAATGGGAGGTCGGTACGAGTACGCCGGCGCGGAATGAACGCCGCGAGTGGAAGCAAATGAAGGCGAAAAGAAAAGAAATGAGCCAGACACGAGACGTCCGTATGTAGACATAAAGGAAAACAAACAAACATCGGGGGAGGAACAAACGGCTTTCGCGCCACATTTGTAATCGGAAGTGAAACACTAAGAAATCGGAAGGGAGGCGTGTGTGTGTGCGGGGGAATGGGAATGGTGTTTAGATGGAACAACCGGATCCACGTGTCAGAATAAAAACATCAGAAAGATAAAAGGGAAAATAATATTCGTGCGAGTCCTTCGCCAGGGAGGGAAACATAAAGGCAGGACACATGTTCGAAAGAAAGAAAGAAAAAAAGAAAGAAAGAAAGAAAGAAAGAAAGAAAGAAAGAAAGAAAGAAAGAAAGAAAGAAAGAAAGAAGGAAAGAAAGAAAGAAAGACGCAAATGGTTGTGGAAAACGGTGCAGCCGGTGAGCTTCTCTTACCCGCTCTCCAAATAGCAGACTGCGTGCACTCCTGTCGAGCCTTTCTGTCTCGTCTAGAAACACGACGCAGAAGAAGAAAGAGAACTTTCGAGCTTGCGTTCTCCGTGCCCTTTCCCCTCACGACGCTCCGTACATTCTCTCTCCATAACTCTTTCGCCGGGCTCGCTTTGAGCGCTTCAGCAGATGTTAGAGAGAGGGGGAAGGGGAGGAGGGAGATGGATGTCTGGAAATAACCCCTCCGCAACCCACCTCCGTGCTCGCACAGTGCACCCGGTGTGAGACGGTGTGCGTTTCAAGAGATGACGGTGGCCCGACCGAGAGTCGCGGGATGTCGGTGCGCCCACGGCTTCTGCGATGATTGTTCGAGTAGAAAATCAAGGCGACAAAACACCCCGTTCGCTCTTCGCAGGGCAGGTGTCCTTTAGACGGATAAATAAACAAGCGTTTCTGGCCACCGTTAGCGTCCTCTGACCTGAGAGCAATGTCGTGCGTTAGACTTACTTGTGCGGATGTCGGCCTTCCCAAGGAATTCTCGCCCAAGGATTTTCAAGGAAGGGAAAAGGCGCTATTTCTTGTTCACAGACGGGGCTACAATACCTGTGCTACAACAGGGACAACGAGACTATTGTCTATGATTTCAGTGACAACCTGAGAACCAATGTTCTTGTAGAGGGACAAGAGGTCTGAAGTTGTTCGTAGGCCTTTCTTTCTGATCACTCTAGTTTTTGTAAGTGGACGCTAAGCGGACGCTTACTTTAGTGGCCAAATTTGTAAATCGTGTCCAAACATGCAGAACTTCATTGACTACAGCAATAAAAACTATTTCAGTACGTTCTTCGCTGAATTTACTTAACAATAAGAAGCTCCGCCACGGTGGTCTAGTGGTTATGGCGCTCGGCTGCTGACCCGAAGGTCGCGGGATCGAATCCCGGCCGCGGCGGCTGCGTTTTCGATTGAGGCGAAAATGTTTGAGGCCCATGTACTTAGATTTAGGTGCACGTTAAAGAACCCCAGGTGGTCGAAATTTCCTGAGCCCTCCACTACGGCGTCTCTCATAACCATATCGTGGTTTTGAGGCGTTAAACCCCAGATATTATTATTATATTTATATTACTTAACAATAAGAAATAGCAATGCCCGGACGTTTCGGCGCCTGTACGTGTGGCATCGTCAGTACAACGGAAAGCTCGGTAAGTCAGCTTTATCTCGTGATGTTGAAAGGCGGGAAAGAAGACAACGGGGAAGCGCATCCTCCTGTGATATCTATTCTGTGTTATCTTTTTGGCGCCTTTCTACGTGATGACATCGTCAGTACCCAAAAAACGCGAAATACGAGAACAAGGGCGCTATTTTATGTATGATACTGCCGCAAACATCCTGCAGGAGGCCAAACTGAGAATTTGGTGCAGCTTGATTACGATGGATAAGTCGTCACTTTCACACATTACACAGGATCACATCTTCGTTTCCGTGGTAACGCTCCAACGTTATCAAAATCGGTCACGTGCCCTTTTGTCAGGCAGTCGACCACTATAATTTCACCTTTGCATGCGTGCCATGATCTGCTTTCGCCACATCCCTTATGCGCTTCTTGATGTGAGCACGACCTCATCACCCCTTCTCACCCAAAGTAACTCTCACGACAGTGCGAGCAGCCCATCCTGTATATATGCCTCGAGATAGTATAGCATTTTGTGCAGGCTACTCAATTCATGTTTCTGTTGGTTGTTCATTTTATTGAACCTTAACTGTAGAGCTGTTTTCTTTGTATCCATATATATATATATATATATATATATATATATATATATATATACCGTGCGGCACTTTCGGTGCCGACGCATGATGCATTCGATGTTGACAATAATTTCTTACGGAATTGCTGTCGCATCGCGTAGATTCTCTTAACTACATACCGCATTTACTTGCTCACAACCAGCACTGTGAAATTTTGGCTATGCTAAATGACAACTATAGCATTGGAAAATGTTGGGTAGGACTGTTATACCATAATACAGTCAGCATCCATGGGCTTCCCAAGCAACGCTTAGCGGTGCTGCTGTTCTTGACAGGCAGCGCCATCTCTGGCAGAAAAATAGAAACTGGAGTGTAAGCACCGCGCTTTTTCCCTTCTCTCCACCGCGTTGCCGCTCGCTTCTGTGCACGTGCATGCAGAGCTCTCGCGGTGCACTTGCGGCGCCTCACAATGTACCGCTTGCAGTGTGGCTTCGAAAGGATCTTCAAGCTTGACTGGCACTTCCGAAAAGCGAACTTGTTAAAAGGAGAAAGGCTCGTCAATCACATTAACAGTGAAGAGCAGACGATCGACGACTACGACGCCCGACTCAAAGCGAAATGCATTTCCCAAGTCGCGATTACACCGTGTAGGACGTATACCTCGAGTTAAGTCTCATTCTGTCATGTTAAAGATGAATAATGGTCCACATGCACTCCGAAATGGAGCCGTACACGCTATCGATGTCCTGCGGTGTGGACTACGAATCATATGATTGTTGTTTTGATATGGCATGCTTACAGTAGCAGCCGTGTACTTTCGTGAACAAACGAAAAAAAGAATATACGGCCATGGCACTGCTTCCTGAGAAGGTTAGAGTCAAGTCCTTCGTGCCGCTGGAGAATCACCCGCCGATTAAGACGCGAGGCAGCTAGCTGAGCTTTAACCACTGTGAAGCGAGATGAACTGCTCGCCTCGTTTTTTCGGCTCTCGCGTCATGCTTGCAGTCTCTTTTTATGATATCGACTTTACAGGCGTATAAATCCTGCTGCGCGAACGCGGCTAGAAAATATCACCAATCAGAAGGTGGTTACTTCAAGGTTGCAATTGCAAAGCATGTATTAAGTGCCAGTTATATTTAGCGGCTTAAATATATATCACCCTAATAAAGTGACAAAAACAAAAGCAAACCTGCAGAACGATGTCAAAGCTTGCTGAAAATGCACAGACGTCCGTTCCGGCGTGATAAAGCAGCCTTCCCGACGCGTGAATTGCAGGCGCCGAACTTCTGATAATGTGCCGAGTTCTGTTGAATTCAACCAACTGCGCAACGCTAACGGTATAACGCGAGTGTGAACGTTCAACAACGACGGGTAGGTCTCACGAACGCGGGGAATCAAAACACAAAGTTGTTTCACCTACAACCGTAACTGGACTTTCACAATGCGAGAAGACAGCGAGTAATCATTGCTGTAGTCGCTGCGTGCATGCGCCGCGTTACTTACCGATTCAGGTAGTCGAAACGAACGAAAGCGATGAACTCAGACAGCCAAAATAGAAGGCGAGACAGCCCTGTCAGCTATCCACGCTTGCCGCCTTTATTTCTCGTGCGACACGCCCGGGAAACAATACAGTTTCACACGTGGATCGTGTGCCTTGGTGTTGTCTGTACTGTTGTGGCAGGCCACTAAACCGCAATACTTCGGACCTTGCTTGCGCTTCCGCGGGGTCGCTTCTGCCATCGCGGAAATGCGCAGCTTCGCACAGCAAGCCCCTCGGTTCAACGTGCCGAGCTGATGGCCCCCCAGTTACATGCACCGACAGAAGAACGCGTGCGCTCCCGCTACCGTGAAAGGGGCTGAGTAGGCCGCGCATGCACTCCAGAGCTTTCCAACAGAGCCGCAGCGCGGCCAGCGCGGCGCTGTCGTCGCGCCGCAAACTTGAGCTTCGGTTGCCTATACCGATCGATCCACGTAGCCAGTCACGCGCAGGACCAGCGCGGTTTCACTTTGGCCGAGCGAGTCGACCAACCTATCAGCTGCTAGCAATGATTTAATGACCAAGAAGAGCGCATCGAGCTGTCAGCCGCGTACGACCTGCCGGAGAGGCGTGCAGGTCAGCCTCGATAAGAGCCTTAATCTGCATACGTAACCGCACCAGGTTGTCGCAATCGTCCATGTGCAACTCACGTTGGATCTCATCACGTATAGTGTAGTAGCTGTTTACTTTTTGAGGCCTGCTCTGGCGTTGCAAGTTTGCGTTCGAGGCTATCTCCGCAAAGTGCGCCTCAAGAGAAAAAAGAATGAAGATCACAATCTGTTATTAGTCGGGGTGTGGGGATATCAAATTTCGAAGCGAATTCGAACAATTAAAACCAAGTGCGAATCGAATTGAATATCTTTCGAATATTTTCGAATACGAATTTACCACTGCTGACTTTTGTAAAAAAAAAAAACATTTTTTTTTGCACCAATATTTCATGAAAAGTAAGCTTGTTGTGCAGCACATAATGTGCGGGGAATTTATGCATTCTAGATTGCTTCGTGACACAGCGCCGCCTTGACAAGTTGCCCTCGCCCTCTCCATGATTCGAGAGCGATGAGTGCCGTGGCATAACTATTAATGAAAACCAGCAGATAATGAGGCAAAGGAAAGCACAGGGGAGGTAATTGTGCTGTTTTAAGTGTTTAATGCTCCTCACATTCACTTAAAACAGCACAATTAACGTCTCCTATACTTACTTTGGCTTCATTATCTGCTGGTTTTCATTAAGGCTGCGTCAAATAAAGAAACGAACCCTCAAAATTCACTTGCTTCATTCGTGGCCTAACTAGGGATTTCTGGCATGAGAGGTGTATACGTTCACAGAATAATGTGGAACGACGAACAGGCGACCGCTCAGCCGCGGATCTCGCCAGCAGAAAGAAGTATACAGCCACGGTCTGCGCGTGCCCGGCATCTCAATGAAGAAATTCTCGCTCCCTGCTGTAACTACAATGGCCTCGCCTTGCGCCAAAAGGCACGCGTTAGGTGCCTCTTTGCGCTGTCACAATCGCGCACGGTAACTCTATTGAGCAGTCAGGCAAGTGGCGTCAGAAAGGTGAATGGCGCGCAACGGAGGAATGAATAAAAGGTTCTCAACCAAACAAAAGCTTACGCACAAGCGCTTGCGCTGTATCGCGCGCGCATGCGCACAGCATATGTCACAGACCCCTTCCACTTGCCTCTTTGCGCTGTCACAATCGCGCACGGTAACTCTATTGAGCAGTCAGGCAAGTGGCGTCAGAAAGGTGAATGGCGCGCAACGGAGGAATGAATAAAAGGTTCTCAACCAAACAAAAGCTCACGCACAAGCGCTTGCGCTGTATCGCGCGCGCATGCGCACAGCATATGTCACAGACCCCTTCCACTTATTACAGCGCCAAGATGCACCTAACTCTAGCTTTTTTGGAGAGCGAGGCGACGTCACTTGTAGATAAACGAAGCGGGGATTTCTTGCTAGGTAGAACCCGCATGCGCAGACTATGGCACTCGTTTTTTTTAACCGACGCCCTCCACTGGTGAGCGATCGCCTCTCTGGCCTTGAGAATTATTCTGCGAGCATTTCTGTACGTGCACATGACAAAACCAAACAAAACAAAACATCGTGGAGGTTTCGCACAAAGGCTGAAACATTCTGGGGGAATTAGAATATTGCACTGCGCGCGACTCGTCTGTTTATGGGCAGTACAATGCGCAGTGGACATTTACAATGCAACACGCGTGCGGTCACGCTCTCAACGGCACGCGTGGTTACCGCGCGACCGCATGCGGTAACCACGTTGGCTTCGTGAAGAGCGTACGAGTAGCGAGGAGCGTGTCCTGACAAACTTTCAGTGCTGCCGGTTTCTTTTCTGTTTCACTACTCAACACACACCTAGTACTCAGCAGCTCACGTGACCTCGAGCGTGGTGTACTTGGCTTCTCGCCTAAAGGCGTACTGACACGAAAATTTTCATTAGTCGTTTTTTTAATTTATTTTCTTTGCGTCAAGTGAAAGGCCCAGCCCTCAGTAAAAAGCCTAGAAAATGTACTAGCAAACGTGAGTGCACCCTGAAAACGTAAAAGAACATTTTTTTTAAAGCTCGTTTCGGTTCTCTGTGTACCCTGACGTCTAAACGCGGCATCAGCTTCTCGTCGAGTGCTCGCGCAAGATATCGTGACGTTTCCACGGCCAGTCCATTCTCGGCTCCGTTGAGG
The DNA here is from genome assembly GCF_013339695.2 of Rhipicephalus sanguineus. Taxonomy (NCBI): domain Eukaryota; kingdom Metazoa; phylum Arthropoda; class Arachnida; order Ixodida; family Ixodidae; genus Rhipicephalus; species Rhipicephalus sanguineus. The sequence continues at coordinate 66,347,553 of NC_051183.1, forward strand.
TCGCACAGTCGGCCATTTTGAATGTTTACAGTGATGTACAAGCAGACATTTTCAATGTTTTTGTGCACGTCGTCATCATAACTATTCATACTGGTGCGTGAAGTCATGATAATTGACACTATCGCCTGACGTCACCCTAGTGTTCATGTCAGTAGGTGCGCCTTTCGAAAATTGATCTTAATGTGAAAATAAAATGTGCTGACAGCATTTACAGAGCTTCACACTTGCGCAGAGCCGTCTCTGTGTGCGGGAGATTTGTATGGCACAGTAAACCCACCTTTGAAATTCGTGTCTGTGCCCGTTTAACTAAACTGGCCCTCTCTCATAGTCACCGCGGGTCTTCTGACCGTCAGCTGTCTACGCATGCACCGTCAATATAGGGACGTAGCGGGCGCTCCTGTTCGATAGCGTCACTGCTATTACAATACTTACGCAACAAAAAGTGCACACATAGTTCAGGAAAAGTTATCAAGCTACACCACTCAACTTTAACATGGTGGATTTGGTGTTCACCGTTAAACGTGGTCAGTGTTGCTCGCTCGTTTTTTTGTTTTGTTTTTTCTTCTTCTCCGTA